>NC_092040.1:66172241-66370744 GCF_003086295.3 Arachis hypogaea | reverse complement strand
TGCAATCGTTTCACTGAGAGGATGGGAGGTAGCCATTGACAACGGTGAAACCCTACACAAGCTTGCCATGGAAAGGAATAAGAAGGATTGGATGAAGACAGTAGGAAAGCAGAGAGACGGAAGGGAAGGCATCTTCATGCGCTTATCTGAAGTTCCTACCAATGAATTACATAAGTATCTCTATCTTTACCTTTGTGTTATTTTCGTTCATCACCCATATACATTTGAGTTTGCCTGACTAAGATTTACAAGATAACCATAGCTTGCTTCATACTAACAATCTCCGTGGGATCGACCCTTACTCGCGTAAGGTTTATTACTTGGACGACCCAGTGCACTTGCTGGTTAGTTGTGCGAAGTTGTGTAATGCCATGGTATTGAACACCATGTTTTTGGGGTTCATGACCGGGGATTATGAGAGTTGTGAAAAGTATTGTTCACAATTTCGCGCACCATAAACCAGCCAGATACCCTGGCTAGCGTTAAACGCCATGAATCCTTCTTTACTGGGCATTTTTCTGAACGCACAGAATGTTGCCATTTCTGGCATTAAACGCCCATAATGCTGCCCATTCTAGCGTTTAACGCCTAGAATGATACATTTACTAGCATTAAACGCCCAGAATGATAGCCATTCTGGCGTTTAACGCCCAAAGTGCCTCTTTACTGGCGTTTTAACGCCAGTGAGCTCTTTTTTTCTGTGATTCCTCTGTTTTGACTTTTGAATTTTTAATGAGGGAAGAGAAAAACAACAAAATGAAACAAAACATAAAATTTTTAAGATCAAAACAAGTAATGCATGAAAGAACACTTTGAATATCAAGATGAACACCAAGAACACTTTGAAGATCATGATGAACATCAAGAACATATTTTTGAAGATTTTTAAGAAAAGAGAGACATGCAAGACACGAAACTTAAAAATTTTTAATGTTTAGACACCATGGATTCGAAAATGCACAAGAAAAACATAAAAAGACACAAAGCAAGAAAATTTAAAGATCAAACAAGGAAAATTATCAAGAACAACTTGAAGATCAAGAAGAACACAATGCATATAGTTTTTAAAATCTAAGAAAAATTAAAACATGCAATTGACACCAAACGTAAAATTTGACACTAGAGTCAAACAAGAAACTCAAAAAAAATTTTTGGTTTTTTTTATTTTATTAAATATTTTTGTATTTTTTTTGAATTTATTTTGGAAAAAGAAAATAAAGAAATTCAAAATTTTTAATAAGAATTCCAGGATTCATGCAATGTTAGTCTAAAGCTTCGGTCCAAAAGAATTAGACATGGCCAAATGTCCAGCCAAGCTTTAGCATAACAAATTCAGACATGTCCTTTCTACAATGAAAAGTGGAAACCTCAGTCCAAAAGATTAGACATGGCTAAATAGCCAGCCAGGCTTCAACATATCTCATGAAGCTCTAGAATTCATTCTTAAAATTTTTTTGAATTTTTCGAAAACTAATTTTTTTTAAAATAAAAATAAAAAGCTAAAACATAAAATAAAATTACCCAATCTAAGGAACAGGATGAACCGTCAGTTATTCAAACTCGAACAATCCCGGGCAACGGCACCAAAAACTTGGTGCATGAAATTGTGATCACACTTTTCACAACTCCGCACAACTAACCAGCAAGTGCACTGGGTCCTCCAAGTAATACCTTACATGAGTAAGGGTCAATCCCACGGAGATTGTCGGCTTGAAGCAAGCTATGGTCATCTTGTAAATCTTAGTCAAGCGGATTCAATTTGGTTATGAGTTTTGATAATTAAAAGATAAATAAAACGTAAATTAAAATAAAGATACTTATGTAATTCATTGGTGGGAATTTCATATAAGCGTTTAGAGATGCTTTGTTGCTTCTGAACCTCTACTTTCCTATTGTCTTCATCCAATCATGCGTGCTCTCTTCCATGGAAAGCTATATGTTGGTGGATCACCATTGTCAATGGCTACCATCTGTCCTCTCAATGAAAATGGTCCAGGCTACGGTTTCTGTACGGCTAATCAACTGTCAGATTTCTCATCTCGGATGAAAAATACCAGGCACAGCTAATCATCTATCGTTTCTCACTTGTGTCGGAATAGGATCTCTCTATCCTTTTGCACACTGTCATTGCGCCCAACAGTCGTGAGTTTAAAGCTCGTCACAGTCATCCCATCCCAGATCCTACTCAGAATACCACATACAAGGTTTAGGCTTTCCGGATCTCAGAAATGCTACCAATTGGTTCTAGCCTATACCACAAAGGTTCTAATCTCACAGATTCGAATGCTCTGTTGTCAGGAGAGGCAAGTCAAATCCGTAGATCAGAGACCCAAGAGACTATACTCCAGCTGTCGTCCAATGACTACGTTGAACATCATGTAGACCGCTTATGGTTGTCAGGCACGCGGATCTTGGCTAAGCAAGTAACGAAGATAGTGGGTGATTGTCACAGGTCACCCCTTCGTACTGACTTAACTGAATTAAGTACGAGAGTATATCTTGGAGAAGAAGTAAGCGTGAATTGAAAGAGAAATAATAGTACTTACATTAATTCATGAAGAACAGCAGAGCTCTGCACCTTAATCTATGAGTTGTAGAAACTCCACCGTTGGAAAATACATAAGAGAAAAAGGTCTTGGCATGGCTGAATGGCCAGCCTCCCAAATGTAACATAAAATTGATCCAAAGATAAAAAAAGATCAAAAGATACGAATACAATAGGAAAAAGTGCTATCTATACTAAACTAGTTACTAGAGATTACATAAAATAAGTAACTTAGTGCAGATAGTGCAAAAATCCACTTCCGGGGCCCACTTTGTGTGTGCTTGGGCTGAGCATTGAGTTTTACACGTGCATAGGCCTTTTCTGGAGTTAAACGCTAGCTTGGATGCCAGCTTGGGCGTTTAACTCCAGTTTTGGTGCCAGTTCTGGCGTTTTACGCCAGAAAAGGGTCTCTGGCTGGCGTTTGAACGCCAATTTGGGCCATCAAATCTCGAGCAAAGTATGGACTATTAAACATTGCTGGAAAGCCCAAGATGTCTACTTTATAACTCAATTAAGACCGCGCCAATTGGGCTGCTGTAGCTCCAAAAAATCCACTTCAAGTGAAGGAGGGTCAGAATCTAACAGCATCTAGAGTCCTTTCTCAGCCTCTGAATCAGACTTTTGCTCAGATCCCTCAATTTCAGTCAGAAAATACCTGAAATTATAGAAAAACACACAAACTCATAGTAAAGTCCAAAAATATGATTTTTGCATAAAAGCTAATAAAAATATAATAAAAAGTAACTAAAACATACTAAAAACTATCTAAAAACAATGCCAAAAAGCGTATAAATTATCCGTTCATCAGTCATCACCACTATTTGACACATGATCATCCATGGCGAAGGAATAAGAGTTCTTTTGACAATACGAGGGAACTTGGTGAAGCACTTAAGCCACTTTCTGGTTATGATGTCTTGGAAGAATACAAGACATTTGAACAAACGGAGTTTGGGAACACTACTAAGAAGAGAAAAAAGTCTGATCATGACAAGGTAACTAGAAATTTGAAGAAGAAAAGCATTTTCTTTGAGTTGCCTTATTGGAAGACATTATTGTTACGTCACAATTTAGATGTAATGCATATAGAGAATAACGTCTTCGATAATATACTGGGCACATTGTTAAATTTAGATGGAAAGACAAAGGACAATCTTAATGCACGACTTGATCTTCAACTTATGGGGATCAGAGACCTTCATCCTTGTAGAGTGGGCAACAAGTTTGTGATGCCAATAGCCAAATATATGTTGTCAAAGACCAAGAAGGAGAATGAAAGGCAACATCTTTGTCAGTTCTTGAAAGAACTCAATATACCTGATTTATATTCATCAAATATTGGTCAGTGTGTGCATGTTAAAGATTGCAAAATTTATTGCTTGAAGAGCCATGATTTCCATGTCTTACTAGAACGACTGCTACCACTTGCAATACGTGAGCTTTTACCCAAAGAAGTTTGTGAACCGTTGATACATCTAAGTATTTTCTTTAGAGAGCTTTGTTCCAAGGAATTGAAGGTGGACGTTCTAAACAAACTTGGAACCCAGATTGCAACAACACTTTGTAAATTGGAGACGGTTTTTCCTCCGGCTTTTTTTGATATGATGGTTCACCTAACCATGCATCTTGCCCATGAAGCTAAGTTAGCTGGACCAATTCAATATCGATGGATGTACTCTGTTGAGAAGTTAGCCTTTTGGATTTAATAACTTAAAAATCTACCTTATACTATTCACTATGTAGGTTTCTAACCTTCCTTGAACATCCAATTTTAGATATTTGCGCACACTAAAGAGTTATGTGGAAAACAAAGCACGTCCTGATGGTTCAATATTTGATGGTTATATCTCTGAAGAAGCAATTACCCTTGTGGGGAGATATTTGGATGAAACTTTTAAGATTCCTGACCATTGTGAGAATGAACCCATGCAAGGCATATATGTTTTCAAAGTACTTGGCCAGTTTAGTTGTAAAGGGGCATACAAGGAACTTAGTATCTTAGAGCATAGAGAAGCTTAATTCTATGTGCTAAAGAATTGTGAAGAAGTTCAACCATGGGTTTATGAACATATGGCATTTTTAACAAGAGAAAATCCAAGAAATCAGTAGAAAAGGCACAAGGATCAATTTGTGAAATGGTTTGAAAAGAAGCTAAATGAATAAAATTCGATAATTGTAGAATTGAAAACTCTCTTGATATTGTTTAGTTTTAATCTCTATTCATTAATGTAGATTTCAGATCTACACAAAGTAGGGAGTGCACGGGTGAATAATCAACTACTTTCTCCAGCAAGAGATCCTGATCGTCGTGCACATTTCTACAAAACATGTGCTATTGATGAGCGGATAATTTATACGCTTTTTGGCATTGTTTTTAGTATGTTTTTAGTATGTTTTAGTTAGTTTTTATTATATTTTTATTAGTTTTTTTTTAAATTCACTTTTCTGGACTTTACTATGAGTTTGTGTGTTTTTCTGTGATTTCAGGTATTATCTGGCTGAAATTGGGGGACCTGAGCAAAAATCTGATTCAGAGGCTAAAAAGGACTGCAGATGCTGTTGGATTCTGACCTCCCTGCACTCGAAGTCAATTTTCTGGAGCTACAGAAGCCCAATTGGCGCGCTGTCAATTGCGTTAGAAAGTAGACATCCTGGGCGTTCCAGCAATGTATAATAGTCTATACTTTGCCCGAGATTTGATGGCCCAAACCGGTGTTCCAAATCAGCTCAAGAATTCTGGCGTTTAATGCCGGAACTGGCACAAGAATGGGACTTAAACGCCCAAACTGGCACAAAAGCTGGCGTTTAACTCCAAGAAAAGTCTCTACACATGAAAGCTTCAATGCTCAGACCAAGCACACACCAAGTGGGCCCGGAAGTGGATTTTTATGTCATTTACTCATCTTTGTAAACCCTAAGCTACTAGTTCTCTACAAATAGGACCTTTTGCTATTGTATTAGACATCTTTTGATTACTTTACATCTTAGGATCATCTTTGGATGTCTAGTTCTTAGATTATGGGATGCTGGCCATTCGGCCATGCCTAGACCTTGTTCTTATGTATTTTCAACGGTGGAGTTTCTACACACCAGAGATTAAGGTGTGGAGCTCTGTTGTACCTCGAGTATTAATGTAATTACTATTGTTCTTCTATTCAATTCAGCTTATTCTTGTTCTAAGATATTCATTCGCACCCAAGAACTTGATGAATGTGATGATTATGTGACACTCATCATCATTCCCACTTATGAACGCGTGCCTGACAACCACTTCCGTTCTACAAGCAAACAAGGCTTGAAAGTTCATCTCTTGGATTCCTTAATCAGAATCTTCATGGTATAAGCTAGAATTGATGGCGGCATTCAAGAGAATCCGGAAGGTCTAAACCTTGTCTGAGATATTCTGAGTAGGATTCAAGGATTGAATGACTGTGACGAGCTTCAAACTCGCGATTGTGGGGCGTTAGTGACAGACGCAAAAGAATCACTAGATTCCATTCCGACATGATCGAGAACCGACAGCTGAATAGCCGTGCTGTGACAGAGCGCGTTGAATATTTTCACTGAGAGGACGTGACTGTAGCCATTGACAATGGTGATGTCCAACATACAGCTTGCCATGGAAAGGAGTAAGAAGGATTTGATGAAGACAGTAGGAAAGCAGAGAGACGGAAGGGACAAAGCATCTTCAAACGCTTATCTGAAATTCTCACCAATGAATTACATAAGTATCTCTATCTTTATTTTATGTTTTATTCATCTTTTAATCATTAATCCTCCATTACCATTTGAATCTGCCTGACCGAGATTTACAAGATGACCATAGCTTACTTCATACCAACAATCTCCGTGGGATCGACCCTTACTCGCGTAAGGTTTATTACTTGGACGACCCAGTGCACTTGCTGGTTAGTTGTGCAAAGTTGTGATAAAGAGTTGAGATTGCAATTCAGCGTACCATGTTGATGGCGCCATTGATGATCACAATTTCGTGCACCAAGTTTTTGGCGTCGTTGCCGGGGATTGTTTGAGTTTGTACAACTGACGGTTCATCTTGTTGCTTAGATTAGGTATTTTTCTTCAGAATTTTTAAGAATGAAATCTAGAGTTTCAAGGTGATGTTTTCATCATCACCAAAGTTGATTGATTTTCATCAATTTAGCTCTTCAATGTAATGTCCTGCTGAAGCTTGGCTAGCCATGTCTAATTTCTTTAGACTAAAGCTTTAGACTAACATTGCATGATTCCTGGAATTCTTATTAAAAGTTTTGAATCTCTTTATTTTCTTTTCCATATAATTTTCGAAAAATCCAAAAAAATTATAAAATCTTAAAAACAAAAATATTTTTATGTTTCTTGTTTGAGTCTAGTGTCTAATTTTAAGTTTGGTATCCATTGCATGATATTAGTCTTCTAATTTTCGAAAATTACATGCATTATGTTCTTCATTGATCTTCAAGATGTTCTTGATGATTTCCTTGCTCTGATCTTTAAATTCTCTTGTTTTGTGTGTTTTGTTGTTTCTCATATGCATTCTCAATTTGTTAGTGTCAATAGTATACAAACTTCTAAGTTTGGTGTCTTGCAGCATTGTTTATTTGATCTTAGTGGCATTTTGATTATTCCTCATCATTAAAAATTCAAAAAAATTCTTAATTTGTGTCTTTTCAAGTCAATAATACAGAGAATTGAAGATTCAGAACATGCAGCAGAGGAATTACACAGAAATAGCTGGGCGTTCAAAACGCCCAGTGAAGAAGGAAAACTGGCGTTTAAACGCCAGCCAGGGCACCTGGCTGGGCGTTTAACGCCCAAAAGGGTAGTATTTTGGGCGTTAAACGTCGGAATGGATACCATTCTGGGCGTTTATCGCCAGGATGGCACAAGAGGGAAGATTCTGTTTTTAATTCAAATTTTTTCAAGTTTCCATAATTTTTCAAAATCAAATCTTTTTCAAATCATATCTTTTCAATCATATATTTTCAAAATCAATTTCTTTCCATTTTCAAAAATACTTGCTAACAATTAATTATTTGATTCAACATTTCCAGTATGTTGCCTTTTCTGTTGAGAAAGTTTTAATGTTTGAATCATATCTTTTCTTGTTAGCCAATTCATTAATTTTAAAAATCAAATCTTTTTAAATTGTTTTTCAATCATATCTTTTCAATCATATCTTTTTAAAACCATAACTTTTCAATCATATCTTTTTAATCACATCTTTTTCAAAATAGTTTTCAATTATATCTTTTTGATTTCTAATTTCAAAATCTTTTTCAAAAATCACTTAATTTCTTTCCCACTCTTAGTTTTCAAAAATCATCAATCAATTTTCAAAATTCTTTTAAAAATCTTTTAATTTATTTTCAAAAATTCTTTCCCTCTTCTCACATCCTTCTATTTATGGACTAACACTCCTCCTCAATACACAATTCGAACTCTATCCCTCTTGATAAGTTTGAATTCTTCTACCTTCTCCTTTTATTCTTCTTTTTCTCTGACACTTCAAGGAATCTCTATACTATGACATAGAGGATTCCACACTTTCTTGTTCTTTTCTCTTTCATATGAGTAGGAACAAAGACAAAAGCATTCTTGTTGAGGCTGACCCTGAACCTGAAAGGACCTTGAAGCGAAAGCTAAGAGAAGCTAAAGCACTACTCTCTGTAGAGGACCTAACAGAAATCTTCAAACAAGAAGAAGACATGGCAGTCGAAAACAACAACAATGCCAACAATGCAAGGAAGGTGCTGAGTGACTTTACTGCACCTACTCCTGACTTCTATGGGAGAAGCATCTCTATCCCTGCCATTGGAGCAACCAACTTTGAGCTTAAGCCTCAATTAGTTTCTCTAATGCAACAGAATTGCAAGTTCCATGGACTTCCATTGGAAGATCCTTATCAGTTTTTAGTTGAATTCTTGCAAATCTGTGACACTGTCAAGACCAATGGGGTTGACTCTGAGGTCTACAGACTTATGCTATTCCCTTTTGCTGTAAGAGACAGAGCTAGGACATGGTTAGACTCACAACCTAAAGAAAGCCTGAACTCTTGGGAAAAGCTAGTCAATGCCTTCTTGGCAAAGTTCTTTCCACCTCAAAAATTTAGTAAGCTTAGAGTGGAAGTCCAAACCTTCAGACAGAAGGAAGGTGAATCCCTCTATGAAGCTTGGGAAAGATACAAACAAGTGATCAGAAAGTGTCCTTCTGACATGCTTTCTGAATGGAGCATCATAGGTATATTCTATGATGGTCTGTCTGAACTGTCCAAGATGTCATTGGACAGCTCTGCTGGAGGATCTCTTCATCTGAAGAAGACACCTGCAGAAGCTCAAGAACTGATTGAAATGGTTGCAAATAACCAATTCATGTACACTTCTGAAAGGAATCCTGTGAACAATGGGACGAATCAGAAGAAAGGAGTTCTTGAGATTGATACTCTGAATGCCATATTGGCTCAGAACAAAATATTGACTCAGCAAGTCAATATGATTTCTCAAAGTCTGTTTGGAATGCAAGCTGCAACAAGCAGTACGAAGGATGCTTCATTTGAAGAAGAAGCTTATGATCCTGAGAACCCATCAATAGAAGAGGTGAATTACATGGGAGAACCCTATGGAAACACCTATAATCCTTCATGGAGAAATCATCCAAATCTCTCATGGAAGGATCAACAGAGACCTCAACAAGGTTTCAACAACAATAATGGTGGAAGAAACAGGTTTAGCAATGGCAAGCCTTTTCCATCATCTTCTCAGCAACAGACAGAGAATTCTAAGCAGAGCCACTCTGACTTAGCAACCATGGTCTTTGATCTAATCATAACCACTCAAAATTTCATGACTGAAACAAGGTCCTCCATTAGAAACTTAGAGGCACAAGTGGGTCAGCTGAGTAAGAAAGTTACTGAACTCCCTCCTAGTACTCTTCCAAGCAATACAGAAGAGAATCCAAAAGGAGAGTGTAAGGCCATCAACCTGGCCGAAATTGGAGAGGAGGAAGATGCAGTGATCGCCACTGAGGAAGACCTCAATGGACGTCCACTGGCCTCCAATGAGTTCCCTAATGAGGAACCATGGGAATCTGAGGCTCACACTGAGACCATAGAGATTCCATTGGATTTACTTCTGCCATTCATGAGCTCTGATGAGTATTCTTCCTCTGAAAAGGACGAAGATGTCACTGAAGAGCAAGTTGCTAAGTACCTTGGAGCAATCATGAAGCTAAATGACAAGTTATTTGGTAATGAGACTTGGGAGGATGAACCTCCTATGCTCACTAAAGAACTGGATGACTTGACTAGGCAGAGATTACCTCAAAAGAGGCAGGATCCTCGGAAGTTCTCAATACCTTGTACCATAGGCACCATGACCTTTGAGAAGGCCCTATGTAACCTAGGGTTAAGCATAAACCTTATGCCTCTCTCTGTAATGAAGAAGCTAGGGATTTTTGAGGTACAAGCTGCAAGAATCTCACTAGAGATGGCAGACAATTCAAGAAAATAGGCTTATGGACTTGTAGAGGATGTTCTGGTAAAGATTGAAGACCATTACATCCCTACTGATTTCATAGTCCTAGAGACTGGGAAGTGCATGGATGAATCCATCATCCTTGGCAGACCCTTCCTAGCCACAGCAAAGGCTGTGATTGATGTTGACAGAGGAGAATTGATCATTCAAGTGAATGAAGAATCCCTTGTGTTTAAGGCTCAAGGATATCCCTCTGTAACCATAGAGAGGAAGCATAAAGAGCTTCTTTCAAAACAGAGTCAAACAGAGCCCCCACAGTCAAACTCTAAGTTTGGTGTTGGAAGGCCACAACCAAATTCTAAGTTTGGTGTTGAACCCCCACATTCAAACTCTAAGTTTGGTGTTGGGAGGTTCCAACATTACTCTGAGTATCTGTGAGGCTCCATGAGGGCCCACTGTCAAGCTAATGACATTAAAGAAGCGCTTGTTGGGAGGCAACCCAATGTTATATTTATCTATTTTCCTTTTGTTATTTTATGTTTTCTGTAGGTTGATGATCATGTGAAGTCACAAAAATAATTGAAAAAGCAAAAACAGAATAAAAAATAGAATGAAAAACAGCACACCCTAGAGGAAAAACTTGTTGGCGTTTAAACGCCAGTAAGGGCAGCAAATGGGCGTTTAACGCCCAGTCTGGCACCATTCTGGGCGTTTAACGATAGAAAGGGGCACCAGACTGGTGTTTAATGCCAGGAATGGGCAGGAAGCTGGCGTTAAATGCCAGAAAGGAGCAGCAGCCCGGCGTTTAATGCTAGGATTGACAGCAGGAGCATTTTTGCTCGCCACTTGGTGCAGGGATGAATTATCCTTGACACCTCAGGATCTGTGGACCCCACAGGATCCCCACCTACCCCACTACTATCTCTCTTCTTCACCCATTCACCAATCACCTCATCACCTCTTCCCCAAAAACCCCTCACCTATCAAATCCCACTATTCTCTTCACCACTCACATCCATCCTTCATAAATCCCCACCTACCTCATCATTCAAATTCAAACCACTTTCCCTCCCAAACCCACCCATAATGGCTGAACCTTACCCCTCTCTCCACCCCTATATAAACCCCTCTTCACTCCTTCATTTTCACACAACCTACACACTACTTCTCCCCTTTGGACGAAACACAAAGCCCCTCCTCCATCTCTATTTCTTCTTCTTTTACTCTCTTCTTTCTTCTTTTGCTCGAGGACGAGAAAACCTTCTAAGTTTGGTGTGGTAAAAGCATTGCTTTTTGTTTTTCCATAACCATTTATGGCATCTAAGGCCGGAGAAACCTCTAGAAAGAGGATAAAGAAGGCAAAAGCTTCCACCTCCGAGTCATGGGAGATGGAGAGATTCATCTCAAGGGTGCATCAAGACCACTTCTATGAAGTTGTGGCCATGAAGAAGGTGATCCCCAAAGTCCCTTTCAAACTCAAAAAGAGTGAATATCCGGAGATCCGACATGAGATCCGAAGAAGAGGTTGGGAAGTTCTTACCAACCCTATTCAACAAGTCGGAATTTAATGGTTCAAGAGTTCTATGCCAATGCATGGATCACCAAAAACCATGATCAAAGTGTGAACCCGGACCCAAAGAATTGGCTTACAATGGTTCGGGGGAAATGCTTAGATTTTAGTCGGGAAAATGTAAGGTTGGCATTCAACTTGCCCATGATGCAAGGAGATGAACACCCCTACACTAGAAGGGTCAACTTTGATCAAAGGTTGGACCAAGTCCTCATAGACATTTGTAAAGAGGGCGCTCAATGGAAGAGAGATTCAAGAGGGAAGCTGGTTCAACTGAGAAGGCATGACCTCAAGCCCGTGGCTAGGGGATGGTTGGAGTTTATCCAACACTCAATCATTCCCACTAGCAACCGGTCTGAAGTTACTATAGACCGGGCTATCATGATTCATAGCATCATGATTGGAGAGGAAGTAGAACTTCATGAGGTTATATCCCAAGAACTTTATAAGGTGACAGACAAGTCCTCTACCTTGGCAAGGTTAGCCTTCCCTCATCTCATTTGTCACCTCTGTAATTCAGTTGGAGTTAACATAGAGGGAGACATCCTCATTGATTAGGACAAGCCCATCACTAAGAAGAGGATGGAGCAAACAAGAGATCCCACTCATCATGAAATCCCTGAGATGCCTCAAGGGATGCACTTTCCTCCACAAAATTTTTGGGAGCAAATCAACACCTCTCTAGGAGAATTGAGTTCCAACATGGGACAACAAAGGGTGGAGCACCAAGAACATTCCATCCTCCTCCATGAAATTAGAGAAGATCAAAGAATCATGAGTGAGGAGCAACAAAGGCAAGTAAGAGACATTGAGGAGCTCAAGCACTCCATAAGATCTTCAAGAGGAAGAACAAGTCGCCATCACTAAGGTGGACCCGTTCTTTAATCTCCTTGTCCTTTATTTCTCTGTTTTTTGAATTTTTATGCTTATGTTTATCTATGTTTGTGTCTTATGATCATTAGTGTCTTAGTGTCTATGCCTTAAAGTTATGAATGTCCTATGAATCCATCACCTTTCTTAAATGAAAAATGTTCTTAATTGAAAAAGAGAAGAATTGCATGAATTTTGAATTTTATAACAGATTAATTATTTTGATGTGGTGGCAATACTTTGACTTCTGAATGTATGCTTGAACAGTGCATATGTCTTTTGAATTTGTTGTTCATGAATGTTGGCTCTTGAAAGAATGATGAAAAAAGAAGACATGTAACTGAGGATCTGAAAAAATCATAAAAATGATTCTTGAAGCAAGAAAAAGCAGTGAATTTTTTTAAAAAAAAAAGAGAGATTATGTGCAAAAAAAAAGAGAGAGAGAAAGCAAGCAGAAAAAGCCAATAGCCCTTTAAACCAAAAGGCAAGGGCAAAAATAAAGTCGTGATCCAAGGCAAAAAGAGTGTGCTTAAGAACCCTGGACACCTCTAATTGGGGTCTCTAGCAAAGCTGAGTCACAATCTGAAAAGGTTCACCCAGTTATGTGTCTGTGGCATATATGTATCCGGTGGTAATACTGGAAGACAGAGTGCTTTGGGCCACGGCCAAGACTCATAAAGTAGCTGTGTTCAAGAATCATCATACTTAACTAGGAGAATCAATAACACTATCTGGATTCTGCGTTCCTATAGAAGCCAATCATTCTGAATTTCAAAGGATAGAGTGAGATGCCAAAACTGTTCAGAAGCAAAAAGCTAAAAGCCCCGCTCATCTAATTAATACTGATCTTCATAGATGTTTTTGGAATTCATTACATATTCTCTTCCTTTTTATCTTATTTGATTTTCAGTTACTTGGGGACAAGCAACAATTTAAGTTTGGTGTTGTGATGAGCGGATAATTTATACGCTTTTTGGCATTGTTTTTAGTATGTTTTTAGTATGTTTTAGTTAGTTTTTATTATATTTTTATTAGTTTTTATTTAAAATTCACTTTTCTGGATTTTACTATGAGTTTGTGTATTTTTCTGTGATTTCAGGTATTTTCCGGCTGAAATTGAGGGACTTGAGCAAAAATCTGATTCAGAGGCTAAAAAGGACTACAGATGCTGTTGGATTCTGACCTCCCTTCACTCGAAGTAGATTTTCTGGAGCTACAGAAGCCCAATTGGCACGCTCTCAATTGCGTTGGAACGTAGACATCATGGGCTTTCCAGCAATGTATAATAGTTCATACTTTGCCCGAGATTTGATGGCCTAAATTGGCGTTCCAAATCAGCTCAAGAATTTTGCCGTTTAACGTCGGAACTGGCACAAGAATGGGAGTTAAACGCCCAAACTGGCACAAAAGCTGGCGTTTAACTCCAAGAAAAGTTTCTACACATGAAAGCTTCAACCTCAGCCCAAGCACACACCAAGTGGGCCCGGAAGTGGATTTTTATGTCATTTACTCATCTTTGTAAACCCTAAGCTACTAGTTCTCTACAAATAGGACCTTTTGCTATTGTATTAGACATCTTTTGATCACTTTAGATCTTAGGATCATCTTTGGACATCTAGTTCTTAGATTACGGGAGGCTGGCCATTTGGCCATGCCTAGACCTTGTTCTTATGTATTTTCAACGGTGGAGTTTCTACACACCATAGATTAAGGTGTGGAGCTCTGATGTACCTCGAGTATTAATGCAATTACTATTGTTCTTCTATTCAATTCAGCTTATTCTTGTTCTAAGATATTCATTCACACCCAAGAACTTGATGAATGTGGTGATTATGTGACACTCATCATCATTCCCACTTATGAACGCGTGCCTGACAACCACATCCGTTCTACAAGCAAACAAGGCTTGAATGTTTATCTCTTGGATTCCTTAATCAGAATCTTTGTGGTATAAGCTAGAATTGATGGCGGCATTCAAGAGAATCCGGAAGGTCTAAACCTTGTCTGTGGTATTCTGAGTAGGATTCAAGGATTGAATGACTGTGACGAGCTTCAAACTCGCGATTGTGGGGCGTTAGTGACAGACGCAAAAGAATCACTGGATTCTATTCCGACATGATTGAGAACCGACAACTGAATAGCCGTGCTGTGACAGAGCACATTGAACATTTTCACTGAGAGGACGGGACTGTAGCCATTGACAACGGTGATGCCCAACATACAACTTGCCATGGAAAGGAGTAAGAAGGATTGGATGAAGACAGTAGGAAAGCAGAGAGACAGAAGGGACAAAGCATCTTCATACGCTTATCTAAAATTCTCACCAATGAATTACATAAGTATCTCTATCTTTATTTTATGTTTTATTCATCTTTTAATCATTAATCCTCCATTACCATTTGAATCCGCCTGACTGAGATTTACAAGATGACCATAGCTTGCTTCATACCAACAATCTCCATGGGATCGACCTTTACTCGCGTAAAGTTTATTACTTGGATGACCCAGTGCACTTGCTGGTTAGTTGTGCGAAGTTGTGATAAAGAGTTGAGATTGCAATTAAGCGTACCATGTTGATGGCGCCATTGATGATCACAATTTCGTGCATCAGCTATCAATAGTTTTCAATTTCGTACTAAAAACCATGAAACATCTTTGAAGACTCAGAATTGTGGAGTAGTTGTGAAGGGAGATGAATTGACAGGGGGTGTGGATTATTATGGCATGTTAACTGATATTATTGAGTTAGATTATGTGAAAAAACATAAATTGATCTTATTTAAGTGTGAGTGGTTTGATGTTCCTCCAATAGGACGAAATCAAAGCAGGGGATATTGTAAAGATGAGTATGGATTCATAAATATGGATGTTACATATGCTAGATATAAGGATGAACCTTTCATTTTAGCATGTAAAGCTGCGCAAGTATATTTTGTAAGGCAATTAAAAGGCCTAGTTGGTGTACCGTGGTAAGAGTAAAGCCTCTCAATACATATGATGTTCCTGAGCAAGATATCATGCAAGAAGAGGCATACCAACAAGCTAAAATGGGAAGCTTTAATCAAGTACCATCTTCAAGTGATATTAATTTGTTGATGGAATTGGGCAGAGGTGACATAGAGGGATCAAGTGTGGACGTGCCTGTGTCTATAGAAGAAGACAGTTCCAATGATAATGGTTGACTTCTTAGTAGTTTTATTTTGGGGTTCACAAGATATTTGCAATTGCTTTGTTATCCACTTTTTGCATACGATGGTGATTGAGTTTAAAGTAGATAAACTTTAGGAATTCACATCATATTTGCAATAGCTAAGTTATTCACTCTTTGCTCCATTTTCGTAATTTTTTTTTGAAAGGTATAACATTTTAATCATGTCCACTTTTATTGATGTGCTTTCCTTTGTGTAATTGTGTATTAAATGATGTATACATTTTATTATTTCATTTCTTTAATGTTATCTCTGTGAGTTTTATTGTAGATTGCGTAACATTATGGCACCACGAAACATGACAAGGGCTACTACATCTAGTTCTACAACACCAGCCCCTGCTCTAGCACCGGCAGCCCCTGCCCCAGCCCCGGCAGCCCCAATTTTGTCACCGATAACCCCTAGTTCAACACCAGCCACTGCCCCTGTTTCCTCGCGTATTGGTAAAAGATGACCTTCGCGTGGGATTGCAACAAATAGGGTGTTGAAAACAATGACGAATGGAAAATTAGAATTGTCGATCGTTTTGGAAAACTTAGCTCCTAATGGCATCCATGCTGATCTTTTTGCATCCGAAGTGGGTATTGTTACAAGACAAAATGCTCCTTTGGATGTAGAGAAATGGAGCCAAGTTAGAGATGATGTCAAGCAAAAAATATGCGACATTGTTTTAGTAATACATATTTATATTTTCGGCAATTATGTATTTTAAATCTTTATTTGTGCTAACTAACTTTGACCAATCTTATATAGGAAAAGTTTGATATAGTAGATATGCAAGTAATACGCTAAATGATTTTAGCTAAGGCTAATATCTATTATCAAAGTTGGCGCTCAAGATTGCATGAACATTATGAGTTGTATCAAACTGATGAGGAGCGCCTTCAAAATCCATCGAACAATGTTCTTTTGGAGACATGGGAGAATTTGGTGTGCTACTTTGGAAGTTCTTCTTTTCAGGTTTGAATTTTTCATCGTCACAACTATTGAGGTGTTCTTAAGTAGTTTTGCTATTTTAGGTCAATGATATAATTATAACTTAACTCCTTTTGTCTTTTGTTAGTTTAGTATTCTATAGGAAAAAAGTTTAAGAAACAAAGATAATAGAAAGCATCATGTTGTACCACATATTGCTAGTCAAAGAACATTTCAAGTTGTTATACGTGATCAGGTAAATAGTCTTGAAGTCTTTAATTTGGTGTTATATTTTTTGCTATGTCACCTTTGCACTTAACTACATGTGATATTTTAAACTTTAAAAAATTTGCAGCACTATCCTAGAACTGGTGTCGAGCCTGACATTCAAGAATTATGGCAAATTACTCATCAAAAGAATAATGGAGAATGGGTCAATGAAAAAGCTAAACAAATTGATGTAATATTACTAACTGTTCCGAGGGTTACCTGAAACTGTAGGTCGATCTCGGATGAGATCTTCTGTGTTGGTCGGAGTCGACGTGTCCGGCAGGTGCACGGCGGCCGGAGCTGGTGTGTCCGACTTGTTGGACTTGGTGGTGGTGCTGATCCTTCGTCCCCGGAGGGTGGGGGGTACCTGCAAGGGACTCCGATGCTTAAGTTAGCAAGGGTATTAAGCAGGTATTGAGTAGAATCAAAGTATGAGTTATACCTGGGTGCTCCAGTGTATTTATAATGGTGAAATGTGGCCTCCTGTGGATAAGATAAGTTAGTTATCTTATCTTATCTTTATCTTATCTTTAAGTGAGGTCATCTTTAAGGGAACCGCCTTTATCTCTATGGGCTTGGGCTGCCCTTAGATTTGGGACGTGTTCCTCTATTTGGGCCCTTTGTTTGGGCTTTCCTGTGTCTTGGCCGAGCTCTTTGAGAAGAGGTCGGGTTATCCTGACCTGAAGAGGTCGGTCGCTTTGTCTGTAGAACATCCCAGGTCGGACAACTCGACCCAGGGTATGAACAGTGCCCCTGCTTGAGCTCGGTCTTCTTTTTTTTTAGGCCGAGTCTTTTACTTCGGTCCTTCTTTGGTGAAGCCGAACTCAAGCATTTTGTCGATTCCTTTGTATCAGCTTTTGAATGTAGAACGTTTACTCTAAAAGACGCGCGCTTTTATACCGGTGCTTTTTTGGGAACGTGCGAGGGTTTAATGCTTTTAATTTTGAGCATTAATTGCCCCGTTTCCCTTAGGCTCTTTTACTTTGGATTTTGAAAACCTGAAAACGGTTTCTCTTCTTTTGCTCTTTCGTAACTTCTTTTCTCAGTTCTCTCCACTCTCTGCTTTTGTACTTTCTATTTTTATTTCATTGCGGCGTCATTTGGTGTTCTCTGGCGCTTGGGATTTTGCACTGGTTCCTGTGACATTTACTTTTGTTCGCATTTTTCGTGGTGAGGCATTTCCAGATTTCGCCTTCCCTCTTTGAAGCTTGCTGCTCTTTTCCAGGTTGGTACTAGCTTTTCTTGCTTTTTCTGTAGCTTCGTTTTTAACTTTGGTGAGTGTTCTGGTTTTGCATGTTTGAAAGTTTGGATCTCTTTGCGATCTTTTACTTGTTGCTTGTGATGTGCTTCCTTCTTGTGGTTTTTTCTTGGAATTTCTGTTGAGGCTTTCTGGGATTTTACTGTTGCTTTCTGGTTGCTTTTGGTATTGGTAGAAGATCCGTATCTGTTTCTTACTTTTGGAGATTGCTTCCTATCTGATCTTTTTCAAAAAGGTTGCATCTTTAATGGTCCCATGCTTTGTTGCTTTGGGAATGTTTTTGTTTGGTAGGCTTTGTAATCATTTGCTGTGTTTTTCTTTGATGAAAAAGCACTTTGTTATTTTGAATCCTTATTGAGAAATGCTGGGATGCGATCTGTAGGGTATTTCTGGAAACCTTGCTTTGTTGTTGCCTCCAAAGGATGCCCCAGGGCTTTGGTTTGAGTCCTGGGGTTTTCCTTTTCTTGCTTTTCATTGCCTCAGAAGTATTGACTGAGTTGTTTTCCCCTTTGTCCGAGATGTTCGTAGTAACCTCATTTTCTTTTCTTACTTGTAGGATTAGTTGGCCTCATGTCTTCTCGCAATAACATTGTAGAGATGTCTTCCAGAATTCCCGAGGGGATGTCCGATTGGCTGGACTCCCTTGTTTTGTTTTGTGTTTCTGTTGTGGATGCTGAATTTTGCACAGAGCTGAGGAAGCGTCATAGGATTTGTGGGAACAATGCTCGCGAGGGGGATTACGAGCTTGTTACTCCTGATTCTGATGAGAGGGTTTGCTTTCCGACTTCCATCGAGAGGGAGCGTCCTTTCTTCTATGCCTATGAATACTTTTTCAGCCAATTGAATGTTACTTTTCCTTTTACTGCTTTTGAAACCGACCTATTGTGGTCGTGTAATATTGCTCCATCCCAACTTCACCCAAATTCCTGGGGTTTTATTAAAATTTTTCAACTTCTCTGTTGTGAACTAGATGTAACACCTTCTCAGACTCTTTTTCTTTACTTGTTTGTTTCCGCCAAGCCTGGCGGTTCTTCAAAAAAGAAAGCTTCTTGGGTTTCTTTCCGGTCCGCCCAGGGCCATAAAGTGTTTGCGATGTATGACGAGTCCTTTAAGGACTTCAAGAACTACTTCTTTAAAGTTCGAGCAGTCGAGGGGGCTCGCCCCTTTTTTCTTGATGAAAATGACGAGCCTGTTTTTCCTCTAGAGTGGCAAAAGAATGTAAGAGTGCCACATTACACATGGGAAATGCTTAGTGAGGTTGAGCGGGCCTTTGTAGTTGTTCTTGAAGATTTATGAGGGAAGCCTCCCCATCTGGATACGAAGAGATTTTTGAGTGATCCATCTTTGGTTCGGGCTGCTTTGGGTACTGTCTGCTTTTATTTTTATACTTGCTTTCTGTTCCGAGCTTTTTTCTTCTTCTATGTTTGTAATTTGTCCTTTGTGGTTGATTTTGTGTTCATCAGAGATGTCAAAGAAGGCGAAGAAGGCAACTGCGGCTTTAAACATTTCGGCCAAGGCGGCCGAAGAGGGATCTTCCCAGGTTCCAGTTAAACCTCCTGTACCTAGTTCTCCCGGGCCGAGGAAAGCAATTCCTATTCCTCGGGTTCGCTTGGTCGATCCTCCGCAATCTTCTGCTGCAGCTCCTGGTGCCCCTCCTTGTAAGAAGCAAAAGTCATCCGAGCCCTTTAACCTGGATGCCCCAGATTTTGATGCTATCGAGTTTGTCGACCAGCAAATTGCCCCCCTATGGTGGGCTTTCTATGGACGATGTTTCTCTTCTTCAGCATCTGGATTTTATCACTAAAAGTAGTCTGAAGATGGCTCATATGGGTGCCGCTATATTCCAAACAATTTAGGGGATTCCGATTCATGCCACAAAATCCTTTATGGAAGAGGCCAAGTCGGAATTTGATCGAATCAAGGGTTTGAAGGAGGAGTTGGAGGTGAAGTTAGCGAAGGTGGAGAAGGAGCTGGAGAGTGAGAAGGCCAGCTCTATTGCCCTTGCTGCTTCTTTGAAGCTGGCCGAAGACATGGCGTTGAAATATAAGGATAGCTATGTCTCGGCTTATAGAGAATTGATGCATCTTCGGGAGGATTTGGAAATAGCTCGGGTTAATTATGGTGAGCTTCAAGGTCACCTTGTGGGTAGCGTAACTGCTACCTCCGAGAACCTGATGGAACAGTTCCGGGGTGTTGCTCCTGATGCCGACTTGACTCTCATCAGCCTGGACAATGTCGTGAGGGATGGTAAGATTGTCCCTGATGACCAGGATGATGATGAGGCTGATCCTCCCCCCGTGCCTTCTCTTAAGGTGTCGACCTCCTCTGTTCCTTCCGTTACATCTGATCCGAATTGCCAGATTCTAAACCGGGATGATGGAACCGTGGATGCCGTGCCCCTTCAGACTCGTCCTCCTTCCCCTTGTCCTGACGCTGCCAAGAAGGTTCCAGATGTTTGCTGATCTCTTTCTGGATGTATAGTTGGCTCGGCTTGTGGGCTTTTAAAACTTTTCATTGACATTTCCTAGTTGCTTTGTTTAGCAACTTTTTATTTTGAAAAACAAAAAGTAGCTCGCTTTCCCTTCACGGTAGGTTTTGGTGGCCTTCCGGGCCTTATAACTTTTGTAGAGGTAGCTTTTTTGACTTAGTATCTTTTCAGTTTTCTACTGATGTTTGAAATCTTGCATTTCGACCTCTTCAGATTGCTTTGTTTTATTGTTTGTAGCTTGGATCCTTTGAGGTTTGTGACTTATGGGTCCAACTTGTTTCTTGGTGGTTCTTTTGCACTGGTCCCTCTTTAAGTTATTTCTGTAATCCTCTTTTTTGGACCTTTGTCAGGTCTCTTCCAAGGATTACTTTGATAACTTTTTAGTGGCAGGAGTCCGATTTGGTTATGTCGGTCTCCTTTTAAGTTATTTCTGTAATCCTCTTTTTTGGACCTTTGTCAGGTCTCTTCCAGGGATTACTTTGATAACTTTTTAATGGTAGGAGTCCGACTTGGTTATATCGGTCTCCTTTAAGTTATTTCTGTAATCCTCTTTTTTGGACCTTTGTCAGGTCTCTTCCAGGGATTACTTTGATAACTTTTTTAATGGTAGGAGTCCGACTTGGTTATATCGGTCTCCTTTAAGTTATTTCTATAATCCTCTTTTTTGGACCTTTGTCAGGTCTCTTCCAGGGATTACTTTGATAACTTTTTAATGGTAGGAGTCCGACTTGGTTATATCAGTCTCCTTTAAGTTATTTTTCGTAGTCCTCTTTCTTGGATCTTTTGTCAGATCTGTTTCAGGGACCACTTGCATAACTTTTCGTTTTGGGCAGACTTTATTATGTCGTGCCCTTCTAAGTTAAAGTAATCCTCTTTAATAGGGTTGGCCAGACCTCTTTCCAGGGTTTACTTATAACTTAGGTTGACTTGGTCCGACTTTTGCACGTCGGCCAGTCTTTAAGTTATTATTTTAGCTATCCGTAAGACCTCGTCAGGTTCTTTTTTTGGATTGCTTTCGATAACTTCTTACATTATTCTGTGTTCATCTTTGCCAATTTGTAGAAAATGGTTGGCATCTTTAGATCGTCCTTTGAGTGAATCGCGTTTTCACCTTTATCGGACGATTATCTTTATCGTGGTCGGGCAGTGAATTTGTTTTTCACTTTCTGCCGACCTGTTGCTTTATAATCGGACGATGAATACTTCAGATTAATGCGTCTTGGACTCTTGTAGAATATCTAAAATATATTTTATTTAAAGGAAAATGCGAATATATACATGTGGGATTTTTCTGGTCTAGGTCTCGACCTGGTGCCTCATTAAAAAACATTTTCATGAAAAAGAGTGCATCCATTTAGTGAGACCTTTTACCTTTTCTAACTGTAGTACCTTCGTAGGTTGCAGGCGTGCCATGATCGGGGAAGCTCTCGTCCATCAAGCTCGGACAGTCTGTAGTAGCCCTTCCCAAGTACTTCTATGACTCGATAGGGTCCTTTCCAGTTCACTGCCAGCTTCCCTTCTCCGGGTCGAGTTGTTCCAATGTCATTCCGAATTAGGATGAGATCGTTCTCTGCAAAACTTCTCGACACTACCTTTTGATTATATTTGGAAGCCATTCGGTGTTTTAGAGCTTCTTCCCTGATCCGAGCTCTTTCTTGGATTTCGGGTAACAAGTCGAGCTCTTCTCTCTGAAGCTGGGAGTTTACTCGTTCATTGTAGTGGACTACTCGGGGAGATCCTTCCTCAATTTCTATTGGAATCATTGCCTCCGCTCCGTATGCTAGTCGGAATGGTGATTCGTTTGTAGTAGAATGGGGGGTTGTTCGATACGCCCATAGGACTTGTGGAAGTTCCTCGGCCCAAGCTCCCTTTGCTTCTTGTAGCCTCTGCTTTAGTCCGGCCAGTATGACTTTGTTGGCCGCTTCGGCTTGTCCATTGGCTTGGGGATGTTTCAACGGAGGTGAACTGGTGTTTTATGTTCAAGTCGGCCGCCAGTTTTCTGAAGCCTGCATCTGTAAATTGGGTACCGTTGTCCGTGGTGATGGAGTATGGTATTCTGAACCTCGTAATAATGTTCCTATATAGGAATTTTCGGCTTCTTTGAGCGGTGGCGTTGGCTAGGGGTTCTGCCTCGATCAATTTTGTGAAATAGTCTACTCCTACTATGAGGAATTTTACTTGTCCCGATCCCTGTGGGAAGGGTCCGAGAAGGTCGAGTCCCCATTTCGCAAATGGCCAAGGTGAGGTCACGCTGATGAGCTTTTCTGGTGGGGCAATGTGAAAGTTGGCATGCTTCTGGCATGGTGGGCATGTCCTCACAAATTCTGTAGCCTCCTTTTGTAGAGTTGGCCAATAGAATCCCGCCCAGAGTATCTTTTTGGTGAGAGCTTGCGCTTTGAGATGATTACCACAAATGCCGCTGTGTACTTCCTCCAAGACTTCCTTTGTGTTAGAAGTCGGTACGCATTTTAGTAACGGTGTTGATATCCCTTTTTTGTATAGTGTGTTGTTTATGATAGTGTAGTACTGTGCCTCCCTTTTCAGCCTCTTTGCCTCCTTTTCATCTGTAGGGAGTGCTTCTGTTTTGAGGTAATTTATTATGGGGGTCATCCATCCTTGATCCCGACCTATTATGGCTAGGACTTTTTCTTCTTCCGCTATTGACGGGTTCTGTAGTATCTCCTGGATGAGGCTTCTGTTGTTGCCCCCTGGTTTGATGCTGGCTAATTTTAAAAGGGCGTCAGATCGGGCATTTTGCTCATGAGGTATGTGGTAAATTCTATATTCCCCGAGTTATCTGAGTTGTTCTTTGGTTTTATCCAAATATTTTTTCATGGTCGGATTTTTGGCTTGGTAGCTTCCTGTTATTTCTGAGGTTATGACTTGTGAGTCATTGTAGATGTTGAGTTTCCGAGCTCCAACCTCCCTAGCCAGCTTCAAACCAGCTAATAGTGCTTCGTATTCTGCCTGGTTGTTTGAGGCCGGGAATTCGAATTTAAGGGAGAGCTCAAGTTGAGTTCCTTGGTTGCTTTCGATTATCACACCCGCACCGCTTCCTGTTTTATTCGAGGATCCGTCTACGTATATGTTCCACTCTATGGGATTTTCCGGGGTGTCTGTGAATTCTGCGATGAAGTCGACCAGGTGTTGTGATTTGATGGCTGTCCGCGCCTCGTATTGGAGGTCGAACTCAGACAACTCGATTGCCTATTGTAGGATTCTTCCTGCTAGATCTGTTTTCTGCAATATCCCTTTTATGGGTTGGTTGGTCCGAACTTTAATGGTATGCGCTTGGAAATATGGGCGAAGCCACCGTGATGTGAGGATCAGAGCGTAAGCAACCTTTTCTATTTTCTGGTAGTTCAGCTCAGATCCCTGTAGCGCATTGCTAATGAAGTAGACGGGTTTTTGCCCATGTTCGTCTTCTCTGACTAGTGCTGAGGCTATTGCCCGGCTCTCTACTGCGAAATATAATATGAGCGGTTCTCCTTCTCGTGGCCGAGATAGGATAGGTGGCCGTCCTAAGAACTCTTTAAAGTCTCGGAAGGCTTGCTCACATTCCGTCGTCCATTCGAACTGTTTTCCCTTTCTTAAAGTAGCATAGAAGGGAAGAGATCTTATTGCGGCTCCTGCTAAGAATCGGGATAGAGCAGCCAGCCTCCCGTTGAGTTGTTGTACTTCTTTGACACAAGTTGGGCTCTTCATGTTGAGTATAGCTTGACACTTGTCTGGATTTACTTCAATCCCCCTTTGTGTGAGCATGAAGCCCAAGAATTTGCCTGCTTCTACTGCAAAGGTGCATTTTACGGGATTGAGCCGCATGCCGTGTTTCCTGATAGTGTAAAACACTTGAGCCAGGTCAGATAATAATGTATCTTCGCTTTGTGTCTTTATCAACATGTCGTCTACATAAACTTCCATGGTTTTCCCGATGTGTTCTGAGAAGACTTTATTCATTAGCCTTTGATAAGTAGCTCTTGCGTTCTTGAGACCGAAAGACATCACGATGTAACAGTAGTTTGCTTTTGGCGTTAGGAACGAGGTCTTTTCTTGATCTGGCGGATACATGGGGATTTGGTTGTACCCTGAATACGCGTCCATGAACGAGAGATACTTATATCCTGATGAAGCATCTACTAGAGCGTCGATGCTTGGGAGTGGGTAAGGGTCTTTTGGGCAGGCTTTGTTGAGGTCAGTGTAGTCGGTGCACATTCGCCACTTCCCATTTGACTTTTTCACAAAGACGACGTTTGCTAGCCATAGTAGGTATTTGACTTCCCTTATGAACCCGGCCTCTAGTAGCGCCTGTACTTGTTCTTCTACAGCTTGAGCTCATTCTGGTCCGAGTTTTCTTCATCTTTGTGGTACCGGCCAGGATCCCGGGTAGACTGCCAATTTGTGGCTCATTAGTTCGGGATCAATGCCTGGCATGTCGGCAGCTTTCCATGCAAAGAGATCAACATTATCTCGTAGGAACCGTATTAGTGATTCCTTTGTGTCTCCTTTCAGGATCGTGCCAATATTAGTTGTTTTATCCGAGGTGTCTCCGATCTGGACTCTTTCTACTTCTCCTTCGGGTCGTGGTCGGAATTCTTCTCGCCTCTGAACTCCACCGAGCTCGATTGTGTGGAACTCTCCTCCTTCACCTCAGAGGTTTAGGCTTTCGTTATAACAGCGACGTGCCATCTTTTGATCTGCCTTTATTGTAGTTATCCCTTCCGCAGTTGGAAATTTCATACATAGATGTGGAGTTGAAACTATTGCGCCGAGTTGAAACTATTGTACGCTCTTAGCTCTTTTTCTTCTAGACCGAATTTGTCGAAGGAAGTTTTGAATAAGATGTCGGCAGAGCTTCCCTGGTCAATTAGTGTACGGTGAAGGTTAGTGTTTGCCAGTATGATCGTAATGACCATGGGGTCGTCATGTCCCGAGATGATTCCGGATGCGTCATCCTTGGTAAACGTGATTGCTGGGATGTCTGGGGCTTCCTTTTTCCTTCGACGTGGTACACCTCTTTGAGGTGTCGCTTGCAAGATGATTTGGAGATTCCTCCTCCAGCAAATCCGCCGTGTATTACGTGAATGTGTCTTTCCGGTGTGCGAGGTGATCGTTCAGATCGTCCGACATCCTTATCCCTTCTTCTTTTTCTTGGTTCGTCATCCCGATTAGCCAAAAACCGATCTAGTTTTCCTTCTCTTACTAGTTTTTCTATGATGTTTTTCAAGTCGAAGCATTCATTGGTGGAATGCCCTCGAGTCGGTGATATTCACAGTATTCATTCCGATTTCCTCCTCCTCTTTTGCCTTTAAGTGGCCGAGCTGGAGGGATTTTCTCTGTATGGCAGACTTCTTTGTAAACATCTACCAAGGATACCCTAAGAGGAGTATAGTTATGATATTTTTTTATTTTCTCTCCGGAGCGATCCTCCTTTTTCTTGGATTCTTTATCTCGGTAGGCAGAACCGAGCCTTGAGGCTTCGCTAAGTCGAGAATTTTCCTCCATGTTGATGCATTTCTGTGCCCGTTCTTGTACTTCGTCTAAGGATGTCGGGTATCTCTTTGATACATATTGGCTGAATGGTCCTTCTCGTAGGCCATTTATGAGGCCCATAATGGCAGCTTCTGTTGGAAGACTTTGTATGTCCATGCATGTTTTGTTGAATCTTTCCATGTAGTTGCGAAGGCTCTCCCGATCTCCTTGCTTGATCCCTAGTAGGCTAGGTTCATGTTTGGCTTTGTCCTTTTGTATGGAGAATCGGGCCAGGAACTTCTTGGCCACGTCGTCGAAACTCGAGATGGATTTTAGAGGTAGGTTGTCGAACCATTTATTGGCTGTCTTGGTGAGAGTTGTTGGAAAGGCTTTGCAGCGAACTGCATCTGAGGCATCAGTGAGGTACATTCTACTTCTGAAGTTGCTGAGATGATGGTTGGGGTCTGAGGTGCCGTCATATAGAGTCATATCTGGAAGCTTGAAATCTTTTGGAATTTTGGTCTTCATAATTTCTCTGGTGAATGGATCTTGATCTTTCTGAGAGCTATCCTTTGTGGATGGTCGATTAGCTTTAGTTTTAAGATCAGCTTCGAGTTTTATAAGCTTATCTTCTAATTTTCGGCGCCGCCTTATCTCCCAGCGTAGATCTTCTTCTTTTTCATGTCGATGTTGGGCTTTTTTCTCAAGTTGCTCCAATCGATTTTGAAGTGCTTCTATTACTCTTGGATTTGATGAATTTTTGTCTCCGTTGGTTTCTGGAGTATCTTTGAGTATTGTGTCCGCGTTTTTATGCGGCGTTCTGTCTTCCAAACCTGAATCGTGGTCGTTGTCATGGTCATCCGCCATGTTAATGGGATGACTTCCAGGTTCCCCGGCAACGGCGCCAATGTTCCGAGGGTTACCTGAAACTGTAGGTCGATCTCGGATGAGATATTCTGTGTTGGTTGGAGCCGATGTGTCCGGCAGGTGCACGGCGGCCGGAGCTGGTGTGTCTGACTTGTTGGACTTGGTGGTGGTGTTGATCCTTCGTCCCCGGAGGGTGGGGGGTACCTGAAGGGACTCCGATGCTTAAGTTAGCAAGGGTATTAAGCATGTATTGAGTAGAATCAGAGTATGAGTTATACCTGGGTGCTCCAGTGTATTTATAATGGTGAAATGTGGCCTCCTGTGGATAAGATAAGTTAGTTATCTTATCTTATCTTTATCTTATCTTTAAGTGAGGTCATCTTTAAGGGAACCGCCTTTATCTCTATGGGCTTGGGCTGCCCTTGGATTTGGGACGTGTTCCTCTATTTGGGCCCTTTGTTTGGGCTTTCCTGTGTCTTGGCCGAGCTCTTTGAGAAGAGGTCGGGTTATCCTGACCTAAAGAGGTCGGTCGCTTTGTCTGTAGAACATCCCGGGTCGGACAACTCGACCCGGGGTATGAACACTAACCTTTTCTTTTTACTGTTAAATGGAAGTTAAATTTTATCTTCGTTTTTGAGTCACAAATTGGATTGTGTAGGATGATATTAGCTGTATGATCAATGAATCCTACGATTCTGAGAATCCTATCACTCCAAATGAAGTTTTTTTACTTGTGAGAAGTGAGAAAAGTGGGGTAAGTTATGGCATAAAGACTTCGAAATCTAAGTTAAGGATTCAAGCACAACTTGAAGAGGTAATGCAAGACTGTGAAAAAATTGAAAAGCAACAAATACGGCAAGAGGAGGAATTAGCTCGGTTAAAAGCTCAATTGGAAGCTCAACAAGCCGTTGTGAACTCTTTCATAGCACGCTTTGACAATGAAAGAAACTAGACAATTAAAGGTACTTCTAAAATTGCTTATCGTTTTAATACATATTCCTAGATGATTCATGTATTATTAGTATTGTTTAATTTGTATATGGATCTATTTCTTATATTTTACTTGTGTCATGGTTGAGAAATGACAAATGTCCTATTATTTGGTTTGATAAATTTGGTTGTGTATTGGCTGAGAAATAAGTAGTGAATTGGTTATTTTTTCTGGAACCGTAGACGGTGAAAATATCCAAATTTTAGGGGAGATTTTGCCAAAATTTTTCTAAACATTTTGGATAAAAGACAATGAAAAAAATTATAATTGGTGTTATATCTTGTTTCTAATTTTTTGTGTTGCTTTTTTCTTATTTACAAGAGTGCTAAAATGGTGACAACATGCTACCTTAAGGGCTTAAGAATATTTTGATTCATAGATACACTAATCTATGTTAGACTTGTAACTTTTGGTTGAACTTGTGCAGGAAATATAACTTGTAGAATTAATCAATGTACCCACTAATGTTATTTTGTTTTAAAACAATTTTAGTTAATTGAAGCATGTTTGAATTATGTATATTTTTACATATTATATAAATGTTGACTTGTTTAGTAAAGCAGTTAATATATCAACTAATTAAAAAATTAATTTCATAAATTATGCATGCAATTTGTATTAAAAAAAAAACTGTTATAAAATAAATATTTTGCTTTTGTAACTAAAGAAAAAAATGTTAAAAAATCAAGTTATCTATTGTAACAAAATTTTATGATATAAAAAATATATTGTCACCAAAAATATTTTGAAGATCAAAATTTGTTATCACTTTTGTAACGACTTTTGATTTTTTGTATAAGATATTACCTTGAATTGTAACAGTTTCATTTTTTGTTACAAAAATTTTTTGTAACGGAACATACTGCAACGATCCTTTTTTTGTTACAAATTCCTTTTGTTTCAAAATTATGCTTTTTTGTAATAATTATTTTTTTGTTACAAATATTGCTTTTTCTTATATTTTTAGGTGTATTTTGGGGTAATTTGGAAAATTTTGGTATTAATAGTATAGAATTTTTCATTATTATGTTGCTGTAGGGTAACAAACTGAATCACTGGGCCTGAAAAGGCATAATATCATTAGCTCTAATTTTTCACTAGACAATTTTTGTTATTTTTCAATAATTTTCTTTTCAATAGATTTTTTATTAATTTTCTTTTCAACAAATTTTTTTTGGTTTTTCATTAATTTTAATTTTAACAAAAATTTAAGTAGATTACAATTTTTTTTTTGGTTTTTCATTATTTTTTTTTCAACAAAAATTTTTAAAAGAAATTATAATTGAATTTTTTTTAACACCAATTAAAAAAAATTCCAATTTATATAATTTATTTTGCACAACCATTAAATAATCTTTTCCATTTATTAAAATATGGATGTATGTTTTGAAAAATTCGATTTAAGTTTTAAACAGGATACTATTTTAGTATTAAATATTTTAAGAGTCGTCATAATACCTGAGCTATCAGAGTGGCGCAGGCGGAAGTGTAACACCCTACGACACAGAGTCTTATGCTTAAGTCATAAAACAGAGGTGGTGAGGTATTACAACCTCTAAAAATAAAGTTTAGTATACATAGTAGTGTGAAAAATATGTATAACTAAGAGCTTTTGAAGAAAAAGGGGTAAATCAAAATCATTAAATTGAAAAGCGCAACACTCTGATCGATAACGTAAGCGAAGTAGATAACGTAAGCCGACACGGATATATGTACAATAGAGTGCCAAGATACAACTAGCAAAGCCAGGTCTCGGTTCGCAAAGGTAACCGGTCCGAGCACATAGTTATACATATATAGATATATAGGAACAACCTAAAAGAAAAAATCCAAAATACAGAGTTACAAAACTTGAGTCTCCAAAATAACCTCTAAAAGGAGTTGATACAGACTACATGTAAACAGTGGAGATAATAAGTATCTAAGTAAGTACATAAAACCAAAATACAGTCCCGAGAGCTAAGGATCTTCGCTAAAACAGAAGTCTCCAGCATGCCTCAGCAAGGAGCCTCACGTCCTGCATCTGAAAACCATAAAATCCTCATGGGTGAGAATCAAAGGTTCTCAGCATGGTAACAGTACTCAAATATCTAACATATAATGTCCTGGGAAAGCCGAAGGCAATCCTAGAACTCCCAATTCATAATTAAAGCGTATAAACAAAACTAAACCATGAGAAACGAAAATAGAAACTAACTAAGGATTCTCAGTCTAACTAAAACTCCCCTTTCAAACTCCTCCGAACCTCCCAACCGCCATCGGTAATATAATATTGCAAGCACAATTATATCAAGCAAGAAAATCACAAATAGGAAGCAGATACAACAATTAAACAAGTAGCAAGTATTTATGCAGTCAATCAGGCATTCTAAACAAATCACATATAATGCATATGATGTATGCCTGTCCTAGTGGCTGATGAGTCTTATCTGTCGATTATAAAGCCAACCCGACAAGTCCTGGTAGCTAACCATTGGACTGTCTCTCTGTCGCGCATCCCCAACTCGAGTTATACTCAATCATAATTATCAACATACATATACACAACACCCACACTAGTGTTTATTCACGGGAGCGAGCTCATCCGGAACTTTCACAGTGTCCAGCCACACTTACGACATAGGGTCAGTAGAGTATCGAGTCTCAACCTGGAGCACGTGGTGGCAAGCCACTGCTTTTACCCAGGAAAACTCGTATCTCAGATAGGTGGAAGTGCAACAATCACAATATCAATTAATAAGCACATATGCATTCATACTCAGCTATAAATCAACATTTATCTCAGCCATCCAGCTTATAATCATAATTCATAACAAGCCATAATCCATCATCACATACAGCCATTCAGCTCATATCATACATAACACTTCCATCATCCTCCTCAGCAACTCATGCTATAATCAATCATGATTCATCATAGATTTCCCTTTTACTTCTTTCACAAGTTACCTTTCTCACAGCTCTCACTAAGCTTCATCACCCTCTAACCACCTATTAGGCTTTAAATAAGAGAAACATGATTTTGAACACTGGAGGAATCAATAAATCAGAAAGCATAGTTGCTGAGAAATAGGGGTTCGCGTACGCGGCCTCTTGCTCGCGTACGTGGCCTTTTGCTCGGGTATGCGAGGAGCATAGGCAGTAGCATATGCTCGCGTCGCGTGTTCCTTCTCGCGTATGCACGCTGGCCAAGCTAGACTTCTCGCGTAGGCATCACTAGTTCGCGTACGTGAACTTATCAACCCGAATTGTTTGCTCGCATCGCGCGCCAGGTGGTTGCGTACGCAACCTCAAAAATGCCATTCTCGCATACGCAACCCACACCATGCGTACGCAAAACCTTAAGGCAGTAGCCATTGGTCGCGTCGTGCAGGCATCTTGCGTACGCGGACTTAGCAGAAACCTGAAAAGCTGCTAAGTCCTGAATGCTTAGCTTTTCACACCAAACTTTGGTTGAGCATATCTTCCTCATTTTAAAATATTTTTCTACCGTTCTTCAAATGGCATAAACACCTCGGACCCAATTTTTTTTCTAAATAAGTTTGACATAAATCGGGGGTCTGGAGGCCAGGTTGTGCTCCATCAAAATTTGGACTAAAAATACAATTTTCATCAAATTTGCAAAACCTCCAAATTTCAAAACACAAAACTTCTAAAACCCTTTTAAACCAACTAAAACTCAGCCTTTCAACATCAAACATTTCCAATCCATATAATCAACTCCCACATTATATCCACATCCAACCAAGACTTTATTTTCATCAAGTTCCAACCCAATATTTCCAATTCACAACACTCAATACAAGTAATTAAATATCCTTATCAAATACATTATCAACTGCAAATTCATCAATCATTATACACACCTAATCCATGTCATGAACAATTCATACAACCATTGATACGAGTCATGTGGGACAAACTGAGAACTGTCATATGCCAATTGGTCCAATTACAAGAGTAACAACCAAGAGAATAAAAGAACATTTTGCAAACATAGCTAAATCATGTGTTCAGGAGATGCATCAAGAATTGGGAAAGACAATATTAACGATTATCAAAAGTCAAATGTCTTATTATTTTACAAGATGCATTGAAGACTCTCATTAGTCAAGATGAATTAAAAGAGACATCACCTTCTTAGAATTTATTTTATGTTTATTTTATTTTTGTTGTTTGTTTGTTTTAGGCCCAGTTATGATTTGGCCCATTTTTTATTCTAGTAAACTTATGAATTAGGGTTTTAAATTTAAGAGGTATAAAACCCTCTAAAACTTAGTAGCCACTTTTTTTCCTTAATTTTGATGAATGAAATTTTCTTTGAGTTTCTTTGAGAAACTTAGGTGTGAACAGGTGAGGTAGAGTGATTCCCTTAGCTGTTGCATCAGGAAATCAAATTGAGGTAGATGAGTCCCTTTCTTCAATCTTTCATTTTATCCTGGTTACGTTCCGTATCATTTGGTATCAGATTTCAGGTATTAGATTAATTTTCATTAGTCTACGTTTACCCTTCTTGTGTTCTAAATAATTAAAAAAAAATAATCCAGCCACGCATAGTCAGTTTATCCTTACGTCTTGTTCTTTTCTTATTGATTGGCTTTTTAATTTCTTTCCCTAAGATTATTGTCTGTCCTTGCTACTTTTTTGTTCCTCATTGTTATGATAGCTCATTCCAAAGATACTTTTGTTGACATGGAGTTGATGCAAAGGGCCATTCAACACTTAATTAATCGCTTGACTGAATTGGAAGCATGGAGGCAAGAGGTGATACAGACACTATCCAAGAATACTAAACAAGGACCTTTCCGAGTCAAGATAGCAATATCAATGCCATCAAGATGCAAATACCACCATTCAAAGGGAGAAATGATCTTGAAGCTTATTTGGAGTGGGAACGTAAGGTTGAAAGAATTTTTGCTTGTCATAATTACTCTGAACCAAAGAAGGATGGTACTTGGCGAATGTATGTGGATTGTCGTGTAGTCAATAAAATTACGGTAAAGTATCGTTACCCTATCCCTAGGTTAGATGACATGCTTGATGAGTTATATGGTGTATGCATATTCACTAAAATTGATTTGAAAAGTGGGTATCATCAAATTAGATTGAAACCAGGGGATGAATGAAAAACTGCATTTAAAACAAAACATGGGCTATATGAGTGGTTAGTAATGCCTTTTGGGTTAACTAATGCACCTAATACTTTTATGCGTCTAATAAACCATGTTTTGTGAGAATTTTTGGATAAATTTGTTGTTGTTTATTTTGATGATATTCTCATTTATAGCACTTGTTTGGATGACCACTTCTCACATGTTTCAGCTGTTTTGGAAGTGCTTCGAAAAGGAAAATTACATGCTAATCTTAAAAAGTGCACATTTTGTATTGATTGAGTTATATTTCTTGGTTTTGTTGTGAGTGTGAGTGGAATTGAAGTTGATGAGAAAAAGGTAAAAGCTATTCATGAATGGCCGATGCCTAAGAATGCTTCTGAGGTACGAAGTTTTCATGGGTTAGCTGGATTTTACAGAAGATTTGTAAAAAAAATTCTACCATTGTTGCGCCTCTCATAGAGGTTATAAAAAAGGATGTTGGATTTAAATGGGAAAAAGAAAAAGAAATTGTATTTCATACCCTAAAAGACTGTTTGTGTTCTGATCCTATTCTTGTTTTACCAAACTTTGATAAAAACCTTTGAGATTGAATGTGATGCTTCTGGGATTGGTATAAGTGTTGTTTTGATGCAGGAAAAACGAGCCATTGCCTTCTTCAGTGAAAATTTGAATTTAGCTCAGCGTAAATATTCAACATATGACAAAGAATTATATGCTTTAGTTCGGGCTTTAGAGGTTTGGCAACACTACCTCTTACCTAAGGAGTTTTGTGATTCACACGGATCATGAATCTTTGAAGCACTTAAAAGGACAAGATAAACTTGATAAAAGATATGCTAAATGGGTGGAATTTATTGAAACATTTCCCTATGTGATTGCCTTTAAACAAGGTAAAGATAATGTCGTTGCTGATGCTTTATCTTGGAGGTATGCTTTGATTACTACACTTACTTCTAAGTTATTGGAATTTGAGTTTTTAAAGGAGTTGTATGTCACTGATTCTGACTTTTCTGCTATTTATGCCTCTTGTGAACATAGTGCATTTAACAAATTTTATAGACATGAAGGTTTTCTGCTTCGTGGTAATAGAATTTGTGTGCCTGCTTATTCTATGAGGGACTTACTTATTCTTGAATCACATAATGGGGGTTTGATGGGTCATTTTGGTGTGCATAAGACATTGGATGTGTTATCTAAATATTTTTACTAGCCACGCATGCGTAGAGATGTTGAAAAATTTTGTGCTAAGTGCATTGCATGTAAACAGGCTAAATCTAAGTCTTTACCACATGGTTTGTATGCCCCTTTACCTGTTTCTATGCATCTGTGGGTTGGTATTTCTATGGATTTTGTTCTTGATTTGCCTTGAACAAAAAAAGGTCGAGATAGCATTTTTGTTGTGGTAGACAGATTTAGTAAAATGGCTCATTTTATTGCATGCCATAAAACTGATGATGCAACAAATATTGCTGATTTGTTCTTTAGAGAGGTTGTGCGTTTGCATGGTGTTCCCCAAACTATTGTTTCTGATCGTGACGTAAAATTTTTGAGTCATTTTTAGAAAGTTTTATGGGGTAAATTACGCACAAAATAATTATACTCTACTACTTGTCATCCTCAAACTGATGGTCAAACTGAAGTAGTAAATAGAACATTAGGGACCTTATTACGTGTTGTTGTTGGTAAGAATTTGAAAACTTGGGAAGATTGTTTACCTTTTATTGAGTTTGCTTATAATATAACTATTCATTCTTCTACAGGTTTTTCTCTTTTTGAACTTGTGTATGGTTTTAATCCTCTTATTGTTTTAGACTTATTACCTTTGCCTTTGAATGATATTGTTAGTTTGGATGCAGAAGGTAAAGCTAAAAAGGTTGAAGCTATGCACTTGAAAGCACGTGAATTGCTTGAAAAGAAAAATAAGTTAACAGCTCAACGGGTGAATAAAGGTCGAAGACAACTTGTCTTTGAACCTGGTGACTGGGTATGGGTTCATTTGAGAAAGGAGAGGTTTCCTACCAAAGAAAATCCAAGTTAGACCCTAGGAGTGATGGTCCATTTCAAGTGCTCGAAAGGATCAATAACAATGCTTACAAGATTGACCTTCCAGGTGAGTATAATGTCTCAGCTACTTTTAATGTCTCTGACCTGTTTCCTTTTGATTATGTTGCAGATTCGAGGACGAATCTTTTTCAGGAGGGAGGAAATGATACGAGTCATGTGGGACAAACTGAGAACTGTCAAATGCCAATTAGTCCAATTACAAGAGCAACAACCAAGAGAATAAAAGAAGGTTTTGCAAACATGGCTAAATCATGTGTTCAGGAGATGCATCAAGAATTAGGCAAGACAATGATTAACGATTATTAAAAGTCAAACATCTTACTATTTTACAAGATGCATTGAAGACTCTCATTAGTCAAGATGAATTAAAAGAGACATCACCTTCTTAGAATTTATTTTATGTTTATTTTATTTTTGTTGTTTGTTTGTTTTAGGCCCAGTTATGATTTGGCTCATTTTTTATTCTAGTGAACTTATGAGTTATGGTTTTAAATTTAAGAGGTATAAAAACCCTCTAAAACTTGGTAGCCACTTTTTTCCTTAATTTTGATGAATGAAATTTTCTTTGAGTTTCTTTGAGAAACTTGGGTGTGAACAGATGAGGTAGAGTGATTCCCTTAGCTGTTGCATCATGAAATCAAATTGAGGCAGAGGAGTCCCTTTCTTTGATCTTCCACTTTATCCTAGGTTACGTTCCGTATCAACCATCAACAAGAACACCAAATTCATAACCTCTAAGGATATTAGCCAAATGCATAATTAGCATTTTCGAGCCAATCATCAATACCAACAATCCAATCCTTATCCTAGGGTCACTAGCCTAATTTTTCACATTACATTATATTTTAGATACAGAAAACCGAAATCATACCTTGGCCGATTCCCCGCTCAACCCGGAACACTTCCAAATTTCAAGGTTCCAAAACCTCACCAATAGATTTTCAAGCTTATAACTCCACTCTAAAGCTTTCCAAAACCATCAATCAAGCTCTAATATACTTATACAAACTACCTATTCCACAATATCACATCCAAAACATAACAACTCAATAACTAAACACAACACTTCAAGCATTTTACTTAGGGTTGAGAATCTTACCAAGCCTAAGGATCAAAGAGCAAGAAGAAGCTTTTCCTTCAAGATAATTGGATACTATAACATCAAAAGTAAAAAATCTCAACACTTTACCCACTAAATTTTTTAAATTAAGGGCTGGAAATTCAGAGAGGGATTCATGGCATACCTCAAGAACAAAGTTGTGGGATTTGTAGAGCTCGACGCTTGGTCGCAAACGGTGCGGCGATCGGAGTTTCGAATCAAAAGTTATGGCACTTTGAATCAAACCGAGGGTTTGCTTCTTCGTCCTTCTCCCATAGCTGTTTCAACATGTTCAGCTTGCCAAATGGGGAGAGAAGGAGCTGAGCTCATTCATTTAATGTGAATGGGTTGGGTCCATGGGCTCGGTTTGGGTCCGATTTGGCTCGTTCGACCCAATCTTGAGCTAATTTCTTTAAAATTAGTGTCAAAATTTTCGTTTTAATTTTCTCTATCATATTAAACCATAAAAAATCACATTTCTAATTTTCTAGAATAAATTTTAATTTGTAGGTTAATTAGTCATTAATTAACTGAGTTTTACAAGAAACATGACATTTTGATAATTAGAGTGTTACAACTAAGAATATTATTGCACATATAAAACTTTTAATAAATATTATTGTTGATTTATTCGTACCTAATTATTAATTATTTTATTATTTGTTTACAATAAATTTATATAGTTGATTAAAATAATTGTCATATCAAAAATAATATTTATTATTTGCAATTTTTTAATTTAACTATTTTTTTCATAATTATACTGAGAGCAAATAAAAAAATAAAAAAAAAACTTAAAAATCGAAAAAAGAAAGAAATTTCATATTAAAAAATTTAAAAATAGCATATTAAAGAAGAATAGTCGTAATATATAAATTGAGGCAACAGTTTAAATTTAAATTAATTTAAAACTAATTTAATCAAATATCAATATTAGACTAAATTACTTAAATAATATTTAATCTATTCTAGTCCTTAGACACGTATAGATTAGAGCCATTCTCGTAAGGACAACCAACTGAAACAACATCATAAGTTCGAACATTTAGAATTTGTGTAAATTCAGACCATCCCTTTGTTAAATAAGCTTCATCATCTGCTATCCATGCAATGTGGTAAGGTATAGAATTGTGACACCGAGAAACTAAACTGACATTTATTTTCCTCAATGGCATTGCATTGATACAAAAAAAAGGCCGGTAATTTCTGAAAAAAAAGTCACAATATGTTATAAAATTATTTTAATTACGAAAAACTTAAAATAAGAAAATTTAAATATATTACCAATCGTTGAAATTGTTTTCCGAGTTTGATACGAATATATCAAAACTGAACTTAAATTGAGAAAATTCTTCTCCACTTCGAAGATTTTCGGGTAGACATAGAAAGCATGGAAGGAATGGAACTTGAACTTGGCCTACAAAGCTCCATGGAAATAATTCCTTAATAAAAAACTGAGCTCCTCCCAAGAAAACTGACTTTACCCACATTCCATTAGGTTGGTCATAATATGTGAGTAGATCCAACCATCCTTTGGTAAAATAGAGTTTACTATTCCTTGAGATGGCATTTGATGGATGTGGTGTATTGTAAACGATTGCGATAAAAGACAATCGCATTGGAACATTAGACGAAAAGAATAAATTGGAGTAAGAACAATCATTAAATTATCAAAAGAATAATATAATAGAATGAGTATATAAAAAATACTATAAAAAGTTATAAATTGTACCTTAAAAGGATTAACCTCATGAAAAACGAAGAATACATTCTTATTCTATGAAGTAGTCAAAGAAGAATAATAAATTAAAAATAATAGAGTTGACTCTCAGATCTAGACTCACGAACAAAAAAAAACTATATATAGCCTTTATTAGAACAAAAATAATTATATAAATTAGTTATTATTAAGTTAATTTTTTATTATTTACATTATACATTATATATTTGCCGTGATTGAATAAGCTATTATCATATCATGTACATTTTTATTATGATTAGAATCATAGATTTTTGTTTAATTTTTAAAGTAGATATCAATATTAACTTGTCAAAAATTATTTGATGTATTAACATAATTACATAGAAAATGAAACATAACAACTAAAATTAAATTTATTAACTAAATGAAGTTAGGTATACAATGTTTGGCAATTATTTTAGTATTTAATTATTGATATCTACTACTACTACTATTATTATTATTATTATTATTATTATTATTATTATTATTATTGGTCATCATTAGCGTAACAACTTGCCATTAATAAAATTATTCTATAATGAATGAGAATTAGAATTGTATCAATATAATTAAAATGATTAAACATATTCTCGATTGATAATTAGTTTAATAATGCATTAAATATTAAATTTATATAATTATAATAAAGATATTTTTTAAATTAGTATAATCATGTATTACTCATTAAATGCTAATTGTAATATATATAATTATAATATTATAATATAATTATAATAAATATATTTTTCTAAAATAAATTTAGAAGAGAGAGTAATGCTTTTATTTTGGAGGAAAAATGAATTTATGAAGAATTGACACATCATTTTTTTTAGTTGATAATGCAATAAATATTTTCCTTTTACCAAAGATAGAAAGACTCGAACCCGCAACTTCTAAATGAGTATGAGGAGATTATGCTATCTGAGTTAGAGCTTGCTAGCATAATAATGCAATAAATATTGATTTTATATAATTATAATAAAAATAGTTTCCTAAATTAACATTATTCATTAAATGTTAATTGTAATATAATTATAATAAAAATATTTTTCTAAAATAACTTTAAAAGAAAAAATAGTACTTTTATTTTAGAAAAAAATGAATTTATAAAAATTAACTCCTCATTTTCATTAGTTAGAGAAAAAATTAGGTTTAGACTTTTAGTGTATTAAGGAAATAGATTAGTTTTTGTCTCTTTCTAAAACTTATATTTTGAATTTTTTCGATTCTTTATTTTTTTTTTTTGAAAATTTTGAAGAAAAATATTCTTTACAAATATAATTTTTTTTAAAATACATTAAAATTAGAAAAAATATAGAGAGCTAATGGCCTAAACGTACAATGTGTACAATGAAGATTTAGGAAGTTACATTGTCCTGTCAGATTATGTTGAGATGAGTGAGTTTATGACATTGTATGCTTAAATCATTAGCTCCCTAGTAATACCCTTCAAATTATAATTTAATAACTTTAATCATACCGCCGTAAATTCTCATAAGTCATAAACAATAAAATCAGATGCCTTGTTTCTTCTCTAGTTTCTTCTCTAGTTTTCTTCTTCTACGGCTCTTCCTTGCGCGCCTCCACCAGCTTCCTCCTTCTTCTCTTCCATCATTCCCATCACGCGTCAACACGCGAGCGATGGATTCCCTCTCCACTGTCTCCCCTTCCATGGTGCTCCCTCCACTAAATCCTTTCAACCGCCACACGCGCCACCTTGCACTCTTCTCACGCGCCCCTCTCCCTCCCAGTCTTCTCTCTTCCTCGACGTCTTTCTCCAAACTCTTCAGCATCAGCTTCATCAGAAGAAGAACAAGAAGGACCACGAGAGGCTTAAACGACGTCTCGTGCAGCGCTGGCGGTGCCGACGACGTTAAGGGAAGCAAAAACGACGGTGGATACGATGAAGAAGAGGAGGTTGAGAGGGCGCTTCATATGGACGGGACCATCCCTGGAACCTCCGACGAGTTCGTCAAGCGTGTCTCGTCTCGCGCTTACGACATGCGCAGGCATCTCCAACAATCCTTCGATACCAGTAGCTACGACGGTGCGTTTTCCTTATTCTGATGTCGTCCCCCCCCCCCCTTTTCTCTCTCTCTAATTTTAGGGTTTATTTAGATGTTAGGGAAATTTGGACTTGCTCTGATAAAAGGAAAGTAGTTTAGTTGAATTACCTGCTGAGTAGCTGTCCCTAATTTTTGGTTAAAAAAAATTGATTAGAGCTGCCAGTGTTGGAGAGGCATACCGCTTACAGAATTTGAAATGCTTGAATAGAAATGACTACTAGTGGTTTCAACCCTTGAGGGAAAAATAAAACCCGAAACCTTAGGAAAGTTATTTGATTTTGTTTGCTTGGGTACATGAATGTTCTGTGCCCTTGATGATACATCACTATACCAATTATGGTACTTATTGCTGTTTGTGCTTTTTTGATAAGAGAAAGAAAAAGGAGAAAGGTGGTCCATTGCATGATGCTCAGTCTAGTGGTCTCTGAACATACTTGATGTACATACCATAGCCTAACATCTCTAGTCCCCTGTGTGAAGAATTGAGATACTTTTGTAGGATTTAAATGCATGATCTAGGACACAACGAATGACCTTACATTTCTGTCAAGGCTCATCCGAAGAAAGAAAGAAGGGAAGAGCAGAAGATAATTATATACAAAAAGGATGAACAAAACAACAAGGATGTGACCATCGACTAAGCTAAGCTTTCCTATCTTATTTTTGTTTATTGTTCAACAAAGTGGAACCCTTTGGAGAGGATTATGGAAAAATCAGAGGGTTAGCAGCAAAAATTAGTCATTGATGAAGTTCATTGTTCATCTCAAACCAAAACCACCAAAATAGTGTACTGCAGGCTTCTATAGGGGTTTTCCATCATGGCAAATATAACTGTATGATGTGTTGCGGAATAGTCTGATCCATGTGAGTAACTGATCCGATCTAGTTAGGCCAGACTTGATTGTTGTTTTAAACATACAACAGTGGAGCGTTGCTTTAGGGTGTGTTTGCGAGTTGGAGTTTTGGAGGGGAAGGGATGGAAAGGAAGGGTTTCAAGAGTAAAGAGGACTTCATGTTACTCTTCAAACCCTTTTCTTTCCGTCTCTTCCTGTCCAAAACCAAAAGTAAATGATTTACACTACCTTGCTGCATGTTTAAATATGCTGTGGTTGCCTGTGTTGTACATAGTGCTGGTTGTGTTGTGCGCATTTTTGGATAGATTGATATGCCCGTGTCCCTGTTGGGTGTACCCATGTGTGTAGGTGGATAGGGAGATTGTCATAGAAAATTGATGGTTTATATGGTAAGTAAAGCATTATTAATATTTTGTTTGTTCCTTTCGTTCATTTTAACAGTATTAGATTCCAACCCTTGGAGAGAAACTTCAAAGCCTGTTTATGTACTAACGCAAAAGGAAAATCAATTGTGGACAATGAAAACCCGAAGAAATAGAAGGTTTGATCCACTTTTATGCTTGCTTTTTCACCCCTCCTTAGTAGTATACACCATATTTCCTACCTGAGATTTTTTTTCTCTTTCTCTTTTTCTTAATCTCTAACAGTGAGGTTGAGCGAGAGCTTGGCTTATTATTTTCCAAAGGAGGCAACTGGAGATCTGGACTTGGGAATCAGTCCAAACAAGCAAGGGGAGGGACAAAGTTTCAAATGCTTGTGGAAGATATTAGAGAGGGAGTGCTGGTATATATTCATACAAATGCATCACCACGGTTAAATTTATAATTATCAATGTATTGTGTCATTGTGAACATTTAGTAATGTGAATTTCCAACAAATTCTAACTTTATGCTCTACCATTTTATTTTGACTAAATGGTAATATGATGATTCTTTTGCTGCTGCATATAAAACACCTTGAGTAGTTTTTTCTTGCTATTTTGATTTTGAGTAGTTTTTCTTGCTATATCATAGCCTACAGTCTTAAATAATGTCACTAGTAATTGTACTCTTTCTCTTTTTTATTTTTTGGCATTGTGCACTTTCTTTCTTAGCATACATCTGTGTGTAAATTTCCATGAGGCGTATTAAAATTTCCCTCTATTATCCCCTACAAAACATGCCTATATATAATTTTTTTGGGGTGGAAAAGCCTTGTTTGTAAGATACTGCGTATTTATTGCAACTTTTCAGTCATTAGAATGGTTTAATTGCTTACAACTTCACAATATGTTTTCAGGTATTTGAAGATGAAAATGAAGCAGTAAAGTACTGTGACTTGCTACAAGGAGGTGGTCAAGGTTGCGAGGGTGTTGCTGAGATAGAAGCCTCATCGGTAAAGAAAACTAAACAAATTGTTATTTTCCATCTGTGCTACTTAAATAACTTCCAAACCATAACGTCTGCAATGTCCATCTTGCAGATATTTGATCTTTGCCAGAAAATGAGGGCTCTTGCAGTTCTATTCCGCAGAGGGAGGACACCTCCACTACCCGAAAGCCTTCAGCTCAATCTGCGAGCTCGGAAACGGTCACTTGAAGACCAGGACGACTCGATATGAAAATTAAAGTTCCCTTTTGTGATAAATGGCATTGGCAGGGAAGCATACATTATGCTAAGTTTCTTAGGCCCCGATAGGGAAAGAAAAAAGAAAAAGAAAAAGAAAAATGCTAAGATGTATAAAATTATTAAAGCCACGAAAAAAAATGTACAAAATTATTATTAGAGCTTAGTAAAACTGTAAAAGAAATTGATTTCTTGATTATAATTGAAAAGAATATATATAGCATGTACGGTTATGTTACACGTATACGACAAAACTCGTTTACAATACTCAGCACGTGAAAATTATATACTCTCTTGATGTTATTGTTTCTTTTTCATCTTATTGTTCTGTGGTTGCATCTTCTTTTTCTGCTAATCCTGCTTTTAATTATTGTTGTTTTTCGTTCGATTTCTTCATCATCGATCTCTTTTTCTTTCTCTCGACCAGCCTACTCTCTTTTATTTTTCATTTTTTAGTATTGATAAAAAATAATTTTTTTCGAAAAACATGAAAACCACTAAAATTTTAGTTAAATAATACAAAACTGTAACTTGAAAAATACAGAATTTTTTTGTTTATAATTATTCCTATCCTGGTTCAAAATTCAAAATTAGACCTAAAAATAGACAAAGTTCATGTACGTCAAATTCGCTTCACCACCGTATCTGACCTCATCATCACCGTGTCTGACTTCACAGGGTTGACCTGGTATGTAGAACCTTAATTGCACCTATAAATAAGCTCATATATTTAAGATAAGATCTTAACAACTTCTAGATAAAAGGGAAAGATAACTACCCGCTAGAATAGGAAGGGAGGTTACAAAAGTGGCCACAAGATCACTCATTCGATTGTGAAAATACCTCTTTCAACTCAAGTATTTCTCAACTTTAATCTACATAAAAACCTGCCTAAAACTCTTGCTAATTTAAGCATCGGAATCCCTTGCAGGTATCACCCCATTCTCAAGATGTCGGATGATGGCACCTCTTCCATAGAGACATCGGACTTAGCATCCAAAAGGAGTTTGAATCTCACGTTTAGGTTCAATCCATCCATTTCAAGTAACCATTGTAACATCCTATATAATTAAATGATTTATGAGATACATTGATTTTTATATTAATAAGGATTATTATATAATTTTATTATAATTGAATATTTTGCATAATTGAGATTAAAACTCAGTAATGGAAGAATTACATAATTTAATTTATGTCATTTCTATTACGAATATTTATTTTATTAATGTGAGCTTTCAAAGACTAATTTATTAGGAATGATTAAATTGATAAAATACTTTTAAGTTTAAGTAAATTAATATTTATGTATAATTTTTATTATAATTAGTTATTTTATTTAAATTGAAATTAAAATTCCGGTAAGAGAAATATAATAAAAGATCTTATAATTTAATTTAGGTAATTGATATTTCAAGTTTAAAGTGTACCTTATAAAATGTTATTAATATATTTTTTTTGTAATTTAAATAAAAAGTAATTATCTGAACTCATTGGTACGTTGATAAACAAAATTATATATATATTTAAAGTAATTTTACAGTATTATATTTAAATCTTAAGTTACTCTGTTATTTCGAATATTTTGTAAAATTCATATATTACTCGTATATATTTTATTCTAACCCTAGTCCTATGTTCATTGTTTTATACATTATTATTTAACAATAATGTTCTGCATTTAAGTAATTTCCCTAACTAAGTCCAACTATGATATTTTCTCTCACGTGCTGCGCTACCTTTTCTTTCATGCTTTCGTAATAGACTTTTAATGTAAATCTCTTTAACATAAAGCTTCCTCTTCAACGTAAAGCTTCTTTCTTCGTTCTTCTTCAACGTAAAGCTTCTTTGTTCTTTTCTGATTTCTCTTCAGATTTTCGTTCGTTTTCGTTGTATTTCTCCTCTGATTTCTTCTCTTTCTCTTCAAATTTTGATCTACATTTGAATAACATATTATTCTTTTGAATCGAATAGTGTATTATTCTTCTGAATCAAATAGCATTTTATCAAAACAATGAATGGTTCAAGCTCAAATCAGTTGAATGAGAGCAATTTAGATTATTCTTCAGAATCGAATCAACTGGATGAGGTTTGGATTGGTCTTCATTTTATCTGGTTTCAATCTTCAATAATTTTGAATTGAATGGAATGGAATACTATTGAATAAAGTAATAAAACCAGTGTTCAATTTTTGGTTCATTTGGTATTACACAATAGTCTTGTTTTGATAATATTTTCGGTTTATTCTAGAATGCAAGAATTTTTGAATTTGAATTTATATAATGGACACTTTTCGATTTATTTGTTATTACACAATGGTCTTGTTATGATCTTATTTTGGTTCATTCTTCAACAATTTTAAATTGAATAGAACAGAGTGCAATTAAATAAAATGATAATGAATAATTTTGTCATTCTTTACTAAAATCAATGTTGTTTATGAATTTGAATTTGGATAGAATGCAAGGGTTTCTGATTTTATAGAATGCATATGTTTCGACTCATTGGTTATTACACAATGGTCTTGTTATGACAATATTTCGGTTCATTTTACAGTCCAATGTGTTGTCGATGAACAATTTATCCCAAAGGTTGAGATGACTTTCAAGACACTTGAAGAAGCTGAAAAGTTCTATAAAGATTATTCCAAACTTGCTGATTTTTCTACGAAAATAAGAAATACCACTCAGAAGGGAGATGAAATTAAGAACGAACTAATTACATGTAGTAGAGAGGGGAAATAGAAATCCAAGATATCTCGAACTCTGAAGACAAACCCTTCAGCCAGAATAAACTGTCCAGCCAGGATTTATGTGCATATATTGAAGGACGTTGGTCTTTTTATTATGATACGTGGCCAGGAGGGCATTTTCATCATTTTAGAACTAAAGAAAAAAATAGTAATCTCGTCATATTCAAAGATTTGAATACTCGAAGAATTGTACCATGCCGGTCTTGGACATTAAGAAGACCAAGAGTTAATCTAAAAAATAATAGTGTTGAAATGGCGACAACTCATAAGGCCCATTGGGTTAAGGCAGGACAACAAGAAGCCCAATAATGCTTTTCAAATTTAATTAGAGGCATAATTTATTATTAATTTTTGAATTTTATAAGCATTTATTTTAATTTGTTTTGCTGTTAGAGTTTATTGAAAGATTTGATTTACTTCTAATTTGCTTAATAGTATTTTTAAGGATTTTAAATTCAAATCAAATTTTATCTAATATAATAAGATCAAATATGATTTAAATTAATTATCATATCTTTAGGATTTTAAAATTTAAATCAAATCTGATCTAATCCAATAAGATCAAATTTGATTTAAATTAGTTATCTTATCTCTAAGAGATTTAAATTAAGTCATCTTATTTTATCTTTTAGTCAGTTTGTTAGAGGCATATTTAAACACCTTTGGTGAGACAATTTACACAATTTTTTATGAATGAAATTTTCTTTGTGATTTATGCACATTTTTTTAGTGTGATTAAGTGAGGTGAGTGATTTTCTTCGCTTGTTGCATGAAGAAGATCGAAGGATCCAACATTATAGTGATTCAATGTGGTGGTTTTATCAACTTCATCCCTCTGATCTAGGTTGTCAAAGACAGGAAGACCTAGTAGAAAATTCCTTCCGGTGACCTAGGTTGCTAAGAACATATTTCTTACAGGTCTAGTATGAAAACCTTTATCTACCCTTTTATGCTTCTGCCGCATCTTTTTTGTTGCGTCTTTTCTCCATCCTTTTTCTTACCCCTTTATCCTTCGTACTAATCTCTTATCATCTGATATCAGTTATAGGTCGTAGGTAAATTCTTATTTATCTACATATTCCATGGGTCTTGTTTAGTCCCTTTGTTTTTTTTTTCACTTTAATTTCTGCAAATTCACTTTAGAGTCCACAAAAAAAAGAAAAGAGTCGCGAAAAAAATGATTGAGTATTACGATAGTGATGATGAAGGAATTTCATATGTGAAAAAGGGTTCTTGGTTGCAAATCCTTGCATTTAAAAGGAGAAATGATCCTGAAGCTTATTTTGGATGGGAAAGGATGGTAGAGTCGATTTTTGCAAATTGCATCCTTTCAGAGAAAAAGAAGGTTCGACTGGTACAAGCCAATTTTTCCACTGAATTAGAAAGACCTAGAAGACGGTATGGAAAGAGCCCAATTTGTAGTTGGGAGAAGATGAATAAAATCATAAGGAATCGAGTTGTGCCATCATCATACTACAACGAATTTTTTATAAAATTTTGTAAGTTACAACAAGTTTCATAATCAGTGATGGAGTACCACAAGGAGTTTCTATATTTGATGGAAAGGCTAATATTAAAAGGAGTCCCGAGGTTCTTATGGAACAATTTTTGTTTGGATTATGCGAAGAACTTGCAGATAAAGTACAACGTTACCGTTACACGACCATGGAGGATGGTCAAATTGGCCATTGACATGGAGCATATGCAACAATTTATAGCAATTTGGAATTCCAAAGGAGCAAAATTTGAGGATCAAACACAAGTCAAAGTTCTTGATTTCAAGAAGAATATTATAGATCAACATAAGAAGAGGATTTCTTCTACGCCTATCTTTAATTCTTCTTCAAAGCCAGATATGGAAGAATTTGTTGAGTATGCTGTAGATGGAGATGTATCCTTGGAAGATTTAAAAGTGTAGAATTTCTCAATTGGGTCCTTGGGATGTGAGCAATTTGAAAAATATGAGAGAAAAGAAACTGAGAAAGAGAGTGAGTGTTTGAGTGAAAAGAATCCATGTTTGATTGAAAGCAAGAGTTTTGAGAGAAAAGAGGAGAATAGTGAGTGAGAGGTGTCAATGAGTAAAAAAGAAACTTAGAGCAATAAACACAATTGTGAGAGAGATATAGAAAGTTTTAGCTTAGACAAGATTCCATTTGTATCATTGAATTCTACGGAGTCTTTAGTTTCTCATACATCTAACTATGAAATTCCTAGTATTTTTATATCAATTTTTTCAGGCTTTGTAGATTCACTAGTCAATTATGGAGACATTAATATGGATGAAAAAGAAGAAAGACAAATTGCACACTTTAGACAAGATGGTGAAAGTATGGTTGGAAAAATTGAACTTGCACATATGAGGGGACATAGCCACAATTCAGTGGGTAGAGAAGAGCCATCAAGCTATAGTATTTGAATCCGAGGATTGGGTTTGGATTCCTTGGAAGGAAGAAGAGCTTCTCATTCAAGATTCGAGGACGAATCTTTTTGAAGAGAGAGAGGATGATATGTGGTCAGGAGGACATTTCATCATTTTAGAGCTAAGGGGCAGCATGGTAATCTCGTCAAGTCCAAAGATTTGAATACTAGAAGAATTATACTATACCGATCTTGGACATTAAGAAGATTAAGAGTCCGTCTCAAAAACAATGGTGCTGAAATGGTGACAAGTCATAAGGTCCATTGGGCTAAGGCAGGACAACAAGAAGCCCAATAATGCTTTTCAAATTCAATGGGAGGCATAATTTATTATTAATTTTGGAATTTTTAGGCATTTATTTTAATTGGTTTTGCTGTTAGAATTTGTTAAAAGATTTGATTTACTTCTGATTTGCTTAGTAGTAATTTTAGGGATTTCAAATTTAAATCAAATCTGATCTAATCTAATAAGATCAAATCTGATTTAAATTAATTATCATATCTTTAGGATTTTAAAATTTAAATTAGATATATTATCTTTAGGAGATTTAAATTAAGTTATCTTATCTTATTTTTTACTTAGTTTGTTTTAGAGGTCTATTTAAACACCTTTGGTGAGACAATTTACACAACTTTTGATGAATAAAATTCTTAGTGCTTTATGCACGTTTTTTTAGTGTGATTAAGTGAGGTGAGTGATTTGCTTTACTTGTTGCATGAAGAAGATTGAAGGATCCAACACTATGATGATTCTGCGTGGTGGTTTCTTCTACTTCATCCCTCTGATCTAAGTTGTCAAGGATAGATTTTTTGAAGGTCTAGTAGGGAATCTCTTCCGATGACCTAGGTTGCTAAGAACAGGTTTCTTAGAGGTCTAATAGAAAAACCTTTATATATCCTTTTACGTTTCTGCTGCGTCTTTTCTGTTGCGTCTTTTCTCCAACCTTTTTCTTATCCCTTTATCCTTCGTACTAATCTTTTATCATATTATTTCTAAAGTTATTCTGAATTATTTACATCCTTGCTGTCTAGATCTAGCAGAGATGCTTAAACAACACAGAGAGCTTAGCATATTTGTGCGATGTACCATTGAAAATAATGAGGAAGCCAGAATCAGAACGGGTAAAACATATTAGTCATTTGTAGTAGCAGTGGGTCGTCATCATGAACTAAGTTTTATTAAAAAAGATGTGAGAAATTATATTACAATAGAAGTACGAAATGTTTCCAAACAAGATGATGCCAACGAATTTGGGAAGTACTTATTAAAAATGAAAGAGAAGAATCAAAATTTCTTTTGTGAGCTTAACCATGAAGTTGATCACTCTATCAAAAATGTATTTTAGGATGACGCAAGAAGCAGGGCTGCATATGAGTATTTTGCAGAAGTAATTTCATTTGATATGACTTACAACACAAACAAGTATTCGGTTCACTATGATATAATATTCGATTCATATGCATAACCAGTTCCAGTTCATAATCGTTGGTGTCCATTTACAGGTACAATATGGTTTTTGGCTCTTTTGTGGGTGTGAATCCATGGTCAGTCGACACTTCTTGGATGTGCTTTGATGAAAAATGAGGATATTCAGTCAATCAAATGGTTATTTGAATGTTGACTTCATTACATGGGAGGAAAGGCACCAAAATGGATTCTTATCGATCAATGCACATTGATTCAAAGGGCTATTGAGAGCTTTATGCCAACAACAATTCACCAGTGGTGCATTTGGCATATCAAGAAGAAGATCCCAAGTAAATTAAATGGCTACATGCGACACGAAAAAATCGAACAAGAGATGAGTCATGTTGTTTGGAACTCGTTTACAAAAGATGCATGTGATAGGAATTGGAATGATTTTGTCATGAAGTATGGTGTTTGAGGTTATAAGTGGCTTTCAAGTAACCAAGGCTTCATTTGAATTAATTGATGTTATTTTTTCGGTGAAAACGGGTATAAGTTTCAGTTCATTTTGTGTCTAATTTCGGTAATATTTGAAGATTGCACTATAAGAAAAAAGGCCTGTCGGCACCTTTTTTTCTTGCCACGCTTTTAAAGCGTGCCCAAAAGTGGTCTTGGGCACACTTTTGCGAGGTGGCCATTGATTTATCATTTGGCCACGCTTTTTTTGACACGCTTAAAAAGTGTGCCCGTAGAGGAAAATCGGCACGCTTTTTTAAGGGTGGCCACTTATTTAAAATTTGGCCACGCTTTTTTACTGCCACGCTTTTTTACTGCCACGCTTGAAAAGCATACCCATAAAGAAAAGTCGGCACGCTTTTACGAGTGGCCACTAATTTAATATTTGGCTACGCTTTTTTTGCCATTTGCCATGCTTGAAAAGCGTGCCCATAGAAAGAAACCGACACACTTAAAAAACGTGGCTATACCTTGTGTATTCATAAAAAAATCTACCGATAAAGTTCCCCCTAAAATTTTAGTTTCCCACCTATTTTTCCCACACTTAACCTATATTTTTCTAAGTTATCAAATTTTACCCAACACCACACACTAATAACTTAAACACTAGTCACCAAAAACAAAAAAATAAACACTAACTAAAACATTGAAACCCTAAAAGTTCAGCCTTCATCTCCTCGCTCGAACCCTCTCGAACCCTAAAAGCTAAGGCGCCGTCAGCTTCATCTTCGCGATCGAACCCAGCCCTGGTCGCCTCTCTCTGTCGCGGTGCTGGTCGCCCTGTCGCGGTTCTGCTCAACCTCATCTTCTCGAACCCAGCCCTGGTCGTGGTGCTCCTCGCCTCTCTCTGTCGCGGTTCTGCTCAGCCTCATCTGTTCGAACCCAGCCCTGGTCGTGGTGCTGCTCGCCTCTCTCTGTCGCGGTTCTGCTCAGTCTCATCTTCTCGAACCCAGCCGTGGTCATGGTGCTGCTCGCCTCTGTGTCGTGGTTCTGCTCACCTCTCATCTTCTCATCTTCTTGAAGCTTTCTTGTGGAGGTGAGGTTTTTCAGCAACGTTCTTTTTTGTTATTCATTATTATTTTATCAAAATGGTTATGTATTTTGATAGTGATAATGCGTCCTGTGGCATAATGTTGTTCAATGTCATGTTTTTCTTCATATTTTATTTTATTTTTGAGAATTTGGGTTTTATACTTCAATTTGATTTCTAGATTTTGAATCTGGTTATGTTTATATATTCTTGTTCCTCATATTAATATGAAACTACAATGTTTGGTGTGAATGAATTTTCTTTTTGCTTTGGATTTGGACCTCTCACCATTGATAATGTGGTTAATTTCATGGGCTTTTTTTAATGCTAAATATTTCTGGAATAATGTATGGAACTACCAATTCAGAATTTCCTGTTTCAGTTGAGACTCTCAATGTTTTTTAAGTTTTCTAGTCATCTGGTGTGATGAATGATGAAATTGGTTATTGAAATTTGATGGAAAAAAAATTAAACATGCTTTAATAAGTTAATAATGTATCAAAAATTAAACTGATGCTTTAATAGTTTAATTAGTGTTAGATACTTAGACTGTTAGTTACTTAATTAGTTTTTTTTTTGGTTGAAGAATTTGAATATCTAAAACTGAAATACTGAAACTCTGAAATGTTAGGGTTAGTTTAGTTTGTTTTTAATAGCTGCTTCTTGTAATTTGTAGTTCTTACTTGTTAGTGTGCTGTGTTGGTTATGAATTTATCAACTTTGATAGTGGACTAGTGGATAACTTGGCAATTGAATCCTGAAATCTGAATTTGTTATTTATCATTTATTCATTTTATCAACTTTGATAACTTTGCAACTGAATCTGAATGTAAACTGAGCTCCTCCAATTCTGTTAGCAACCCTGCCAATGGTAGCTCCAAAATATGTTATATTGTTCTGCAAATTAAACATATAGTTATTGATTTTGGAGATAGAAATGCTTTAATGATAATATTGAATTATTGATTCAATCATGTAGTGGTGAATCTTACTTTACAAATGAGAGCACCATTGCTTATATATACTGATGGAAAATAATATGCTTTATTTAGTATATCTTAGCTTTTTCTATCATCTCAGTTTATTTAGTATATCTTAGCTTTTTCTATTTGATGGAAAATAATATGCCTCTCCTTCAAGAATTTTTTTTTTTTGTTTAAGAACATTTTCAGGCTTGTTTCTTATATATTGTTGTATTTATCTTGTTAAATAATAAGCAAGCTCAGATATACTGTTATGTTTGTAGTTTCAGAATATCTAATTGTTCAGAATTTCATATTTTTAGTTGCCCCTACTGCATAAAGATCTTCTTGCATCTGGATTACGCAAGAGATCCAGCGTTCTCCTGTACGATCCTCTTGGAACTGGCAGAGTAAGTTGCTGAGAACCTATTAATGACAATATTCAACCTGCCTTTTACATTTTTCCCCCTTACTGAAGTTTTCTGACTCCATTCTGTTTTCAATTATTTTTATTGCATTTCAGACATTATTAGCAAAAGTTGTTGCTACTGAATTTGTTAACTTGATATTGGGATAATAACAAGTTCAAATGGAAGCATGCTTGGTCAGATGTGAGCAGCAGTAATATAAATAAAGATCTTTTTACAACTTTGAAAAAAAGAAAGTAAGTTAAATATGTTGATAGTTTTCTGGTGTTTGAAGTATTTTCTTTTTGAAGTTTTATTGTTTAGAAATGTTACTTAAGAAATTCTTTTCTCTCTCTATTTTTCTTCTACAGTATCCTCCTTGTTACAAGGACATCAGTTTCTGGATCAATGAATCATTTACTGAAAACAAGCTGTGTGAACTTGTTAGAGGAATTGCTGGGGGATCTTGTATAAGAGGTAATTCTTTGAAAGTTCTAGTGAACCTTTTCTCTTGCATTTAAATGTATATGGATTATCAATGTTACTTTTTCTTGAATGTCCAATGGATTAAAAATATATCTGGGCTGATCTGATCTGGGATTGAAAATTGGGGTTAATGATATAATTATGAAGAGCTCAGGTGCAAAGCAAATTAAATGTTGTGTTAAGATGAGCTCTGATGTCCTTATAATAATGAAGAGTTGCTGTTTGCTCTCAATTTTGTTCATGTATAGATCCTTTTCCTCCTCTGAGCATGTGATTCATGCTATATAGACAGATATATGTATTATTCCATTTTCGCATAGGCGATATACAGTATTTTGTATCCTCATTTTCCTTGACATGATGTTTCCCCACGCAAGAGATTACTTGTGATTGCTTTCTATTTTTAGCCTAAAAAAAAGTAAAATGGTAAGAGCAGACTTGCATCTATTCCTCATATCATTGCTTTATAAAAGACTCTTCTCTTAAATTTTAAACAATGAGGTTAACATAAAAACTCTTGTTTTATTCAAACCTTTTATTACAATATAATTCAAACTCCTCTTGAAGCTTTCTTTGTGCCTGTTGTTTCTTCTTCACTGCTTGTTTATTACTACTTTCCTGATTCTGTGGCTGTGGTTTTTCCAGTGGCTTTTGCTGTTGGACCTGGACATTTTTACAAGACAATAAGCCTCTTACCACTGCCCAAGAGGGTTGTTTTTCTGTTTTCTGAGGCTTCTGGTGGTGGTGGCTTACATGCTTAGTCACTATTGTCTATTGGTTTAAGAGGTTTTGGTTTGCTCATTGTTGAAAAAGTTTGCTTCTTTTTTCTGCTTGAGAGTTCAGCCTAACAAATAATGGCTTATGCCTTACATGGAAGAAATTGTAGCAGATTGGGACTTGGGATTTGAAGCATTGTTTTTGTTTTGTCTATAGTGTTAGAATATTTATTCACAAGTGTTGGGTCTATGAAGCTTTGGAGGAATTTAGTTATTGTTTTGTGAGAGATATTAGAGATGTATAATCTATCATGATGTGGTATCTAGCCATTGGTTTTTTCTTGATTCAAGAGTTTTTTTTTCTTTGAATTAATGGGAAAGCAAAGAGATGTGGCCTACTACTGGTCGGTCCCCTTCCTTTCATGATTTGGCTGTCCTATGTGTAATTAAGAAGTTGTTAAATATCATATTCACAATCTTTTTTTTGCCTCAAGAGGTTACTAATTCCCACGAATGATTAAAGTACTTGGATTTACTGTCTCTCTAATACACATCTGATTGTTAAACTCTAAACCTTTTCTTCTTTTAAATGAACCATTAATTATTCTTTTAATATATATTTTTTTCTTTTTTATGAAATAAGAATAACTCATTAATCAAGTGACACACTTAAAAAATAAATGTTTATGAATTAGAGGTTTAATTTAAGATTTTTACTATCAAGTTTTTACTCTTAAAAACATAACCTGCATATATCATTACACAAAACTAGTATTTATTTTTTCTACCTTTGTTTGCCATGTCATATACTAATCAATATATACAACAGTAAAATTGAAAACTGTGTTTGCTTGAACTGAATCTTGTGTTTGCTTGGTTGCTATTGAATTTTATTAGTGTTGATTTAAGTCTATTTTTTTTAATACAGGCTTTTAATAGTTGTGTTTTCGCTGCTGTTGCTGCTGCCACCTGTCTTGGTTTGCTTCTACTGTGGTACTGCCGTTGCTGCTAGGGTACGGATTTAGTTTCTACGGTGCTAGTTGACTATTATCTTTATTTTAGTTTAATTTTAAAAATTCCGACAGCTTCTGTAGAGGCAACTACGCTAATGTGATCGGGGTTATTTATGTCCTAACCTCGTAAACTTATTATAGTTGTTATAACTTATTTGTTTTGTAATAGAACCTCTATCATTAGAGGTCATGTGATCGTGGTTTTCTATGTCCTAACCTCATATAATTTGTTATTCATGTTATGTATACTACTTAAGTGCTTTCTCGAGGCAGCCACTTCAAGGCTTTCTTTAAGAATTGCTAAAACTCAATTTTCTTTGATATTTTTTGTTAGTTATTTTCAAAGTATTTTGGAGGTTGGAAAAACATTGTCTCTTATTAGTTACATAGGAAGCTAGATTTGCAGTTAGCTAGTGAGACTAACATTATTAAGGACTTTAGAATAGGAACTTAGCTATCTATTTGAAATACATAGGTTTTCGATGGATGTCTCCAAGGATTGGATGGATACGCCCCGTCATTTGAAAGAATATCAACTCGGTGTAGAAAGGTTTTTACATTTTGCTTTTTCATCAATGGGAATTCCTCAAGGGAAAGAAATTCAATGCTTATGTAAAAAGTGTTGTAATAGACTTTGGTTAAAGAGAGATGACGTGTATAACCATTTAATATGCCATGGATTTGTAGAAGGTTATAGGCGGTGGTTTAATCATGGAGAATCACTTGTTGCTATAGATGTTGACAGTGACACAGACGGTGAATATAATTGTAATGATAACATTGATGAGCTGTTACGTGATAGATTTAGAGATGCTACATAATTTGATGGACAAAATACAGGGCCCAACGAATGTGCAAAGGAATTTTATAAATTGGTGGACGAGACAAGCCAAGAACTATACCCCGGATGTAAAGGATTCACAAGATTATCTTTTACTATCCGTCTTTACCTGTTAAAATGCTTGCATGGTTGGAGTAATGTGTCGTTCACTTCTCTCTTGGAATTATTAAAAGAAGGAATGCCACATTTGAATATCCCTACTTCATTTGATAAAACTAAGAATATGATAAAGAATTTGGGTCTTGACTACCAAAAGATCGATGCATGTCCTAATGACTGCATGTTGTATCGAAACGGGCATGAGAATGACGTATCATGCCGTGTCTGTGGATCATCCCATTATGTTGAGCATCCTGTTATGGAAGAGGATGATGTAACCTCATCAAGAAAGTCTTGTAAAGTTGCCGCAAAAACTCTAAGGCATTTCCCTTTAATTCTCAGATTTCAAAGACTTTTCATGTGCACAAGGATGGTTGAAGCTATGTCTTGGCATCATAATGAGCGTGTTAAAGATGGCTCATTAAGGCATCCTGCTGATGGTGAATCATGGAAAGAATTTGACAGTCAACATGAAGATTTTGCAAAGGAGCCTCGTAATGTGAGACTAGGCTTAGCAAGCGACGGGTTCAATCCGTTTCGAACTTTGAGCAGTACACATAGTACATGGCCTGTTGTTTTGATGGTGTACAATCTACCCCCTTGGATGAGCATGAAGCCTGATTATTTTATGTTCTCTTTACTCATTCCTGGACCACAATCACCGGGAAATGACATTGATGTCTTTCTTCAACCGCTTATTGAAGAATTGAAAGAACTGTGGGAGTCAGGTGTAGAAACATATGACTCTTCAAAAAATAAAACATTCAACATGAGAGCATGTCTTTCATGGACAATTAATGACTTTTCTGCGTATGCTATGTTATCTGGCTGGAGTACAAGGAAAACTGGCTTGTCCGTGTTGTAATGATGAGACTTCTTCTATCTATTTGAAGTATAGTCACAAGATTATCTATATGGATCATCGAAGATTTTTACCCATGAATCATCCGTGGAGGCATAACAAAAGATCTTTCAATGGAAAAAATAAACTTAGGTCTCCACCCCAGCTATTAGAGGGAACAACTGTATTTGACATATTGTAAGAGATAGATAACTCTTTCGGGAAGAAGCAAAAGAGATCAAAGAATGGGCTATCAAACTGGAAAAAGCGGTCAATATTTTTCGAATTACCATATTGGAAGTACATGTTTAGACATAACCTTGATATCATGCACATAGAGAAGAACATAGTTGATAACTTAATAAGAACTCTATTGGATATTGCCGAAAAGACAAAAGATCATGCAGCTGCTCGTTTTGACCTTAAAAACATGGGTATCAGGAAAAACCTTCAGTCAAAAGATACGAAGGATGTGAAAAAAACTAAGTTAGCAAAGGCATGCTACTCAATGACTCCAGCAGAGAAAACAATCTTTTGTGGTGTGATGAAAGGGGCAAAATTACTAGATGGAAGTGCTTCCAACATCTCTCGATGTGTGCAACAAACAGAAAAGAAGATTTCCGGTTACAAGACCCATGATGCTCATTTTATGTTACATTATTTGTTGCAAGTACCAATCAAGAGCATACTTCCTGACCCTTGGTGCCATTGCTCTAATTCGATTATGCTCATTTTTTCGCCGGGTATGTCAGAAGGTAATTAGCCTAGCTGAGATGGCAAACCTAAAAGCAGAAATTACTGAGACATTATGCCAACTCGAGAGAATTTTTCCTCCAAGATTTTTTGACATAATGGTGCACTTGCCTATTCATGTGGCAAATGAGGTGAGGTTAGGTGGTCTAGTTCAATATCGTTGGATGTACCCTGTTGAACGGTATATGTGCACACTAAAATTGTATGTTCATAACAGAAGTTGTCCAGAGGGGTCCATTGCTGAAGGATATTTGGTTAATGAGTGTATAAACTTTTGCTTAAGATATTTGCATGAGGATGTTCAGACAAGATTCAATAGAGTCCCTAGAAATAATGATGAGTGTGTTTCAGATGAGATGCGAACTCCCAGTTTGTTTCCAAACAAAGGATGTCCCTTGGGTGGAAAAATGGGAAATGTGTTCATCTTAGATGAAAAATCAGAAGCACAAGGACATGCATACATCCTGAATAACTGTGATAAGATTGAAGTCTACATGAGGTATTTTGTTTGCTTTATTATCATCTGTTAGTTTGCAACTACAACATCGTACCATACTAACAAATAAGAATATTTGATATGTTTAGGGAGCATGGGAGTCAAGTTAATGATAACAATCCACGCAGAACGAAGTGGGAGAAAGCCAAAGACCATAGTTAATAATTCTCAGAATGGTTTAAAGTTCGTGCCATGAAAAAAGATGTGCCTGGTTGGGCAAAAGGGTTGGTGATGAGCGGATAATTTGTACGCTTTTTGGCATTGTTTTTAGTATGTTTTTAGTATGTTTTAGTTAATTTTTATTATATTTTTATAAGTTTTTACTTAAAATTCACTTTTCTGGACTTTACTATGAGTTTGTGTGTTTTTCTGTGATTTTAGGTATTTTCTGGCTGAAATTGAGGGACCTGAGCAAAAATCTGATTCAGAGGCTGAAAAGGACTGCAGATGTTGTTGGATTCTGACCTCTCTGCACTCGAAGTGGATTTTCTGGAGCTACAAAAGTCCAATTGGCGCGCTCTCAACTGCGTTGGAAAGTTAGACATCCTGGGCTTTCCAGCAATGTATAATAGTCCATACTTTGCCCGAGATTTGATGGCCCAAACAGGCGTTCCAAGTCAAATCAAGAATTCTGGCGTAAAACGCCAGAACTGGCACAAGAATGGGAGTTAAATGTCCAAACTGGCATAAAAGCTGGCGTTTAACTCCAAGAAGAGTCTCTACACAAGAAAGCTTCAATGCTCAGTCCAAGCACACACCAAGTGGGTCCGGAAGTGGATTTTTATGTCATTTACTCATCTTTGTAAAGCCTAAGCTACTAGTTCTCTACAAATAGGACTTTTTGCTATTGTATTTTCATCTTTGGACGTCTAGTTCTTAGATTTTCTTGGTTCTTCTGGTTCCCTCTCTGGGGCCGAAGCCAATGATCACCATTATCACTTATGTATTTTCAACGGTGGAGTTTCTACACACCATAGATTAAGGTGTGGAGCTCTGCTGTACCTCGAGTATTAATGCAATTACTATTGTTCTTCTATTCAATTCGGCTTATTCTTGTTCTAAGATATCATTTGTTCTTCAACTTGATGAATGTGATGATCCGTGACATTCATCATCATTCTCACCGATGAACGTGTGCCTGACAACCACCTCCGTTCTACCTTAGATTGAGTGGATATCTCTTGGATCCCTTAATCAGAATCTTTGTGGTATAAGCTAGAATTGATGGCGGCATTCAAGAGAATCCGGAAGGTCTAAACCTTGTCTGTGGTATTCTGAGTAGGATTCAAGGATTGAATGACTGTGACGAGCTTCAAACTCGCGATTGTGGGGTGTTAGTGACAGATGCAAAAGAATCACTGGATTCTATTCCGACATAATCGAGAACCGACAGTTGAATAGTCGTGCTGTGACAGAGCGCGTTGAACATTTTCATTGAGAGGATAGGACTGTAGCCATTGACAACGGTGATGCCCAATATATAGCTTGCCATGGAAAGGAGTAAGAAGGATTGGATGAAGACAGTAGGAAAGCAGAGAGACGGAAGGGACAAAGCATCTTCATACGCTTATCTGAAATTCTCACCAATGAATTACATAAGTATCTCTATCTTTATGTTTTATTTATCTTTTATTCATAAATCATCCATAACCATTTGAATCTGCCTGACTGAGATTTACAAGATGACCATAGCTTGCTTCATACCAACAATCTCCGTGGGATCGACCCTTACTCGCGTAAGGTTTATTACTTGGACGACCCAATGCACTTGCTGGTTAGTTGTGCGAAGTTGTGATAAAGAGTTGAGATTGCAATTGAGCGTACCATGTTGATGGCGCCATTGATGATCACAATTTCGTGCACCAGTTGGCTAGAGGTCCAAATAGAGTTGCAAAAAGATTTTCAGGTTTTGTTATCAACGGGTATAGGTTCTGTTCATACCCTGGGTCGAGCTGACCGACCCGGGATGTTTAGCGACATGGCGACCGACCTCTTCAGGTCAGACTATTTTTCTTTGTTATTTTATGTTTTCTACAGGTTGATGATCATGGAAAGTCACAAAATCAATTGAAAAAGCAAAAACAGAATGAAAAATAGAAAAAAAAAACAGCACACTCTGGAGGAAAATTTGCTGGCGTTTAAACGCCAGTAAGGGCAGCAAATGGGCGTTTAATGCCCAGTCTGGCACCATTCTGGGCGTTTAACGCTAGAAAAGGGCACCAGACTGGCGTTAAACGCCAGGAAGGGGCAAGAAGCTGGCGTTAAACGCCAGAAATGGGCACCAGCCTGGCGTTTAACGCCAGAATTGGCAGAAGAAGCATTTTTGCTCGCTACTTGGTGCAGGGATGAATTTTCCTTGACACCTCAGGATCTGTGGACCCCACAGGATCCCCACCTACCCCACCATTCTCTCTCTTCTTCACCCATTCACCAATCACTTCAACACCTTTTCCTCAAAAAACCCCTCACCTATCAAATCCCACTATTCTCTTCACCACTCACATCCATCCTTCATAAAACTTGGTGCACGAAATTGTGATCATCAATGGCGCCATCAACATGGTACGCACAATTGTAATCTCAACTCTTTATCACAAATTCGCACAACTAACCAGCAAGTGTACTGGGTCGTCCAAGTAATAAACCTTACGCGAGTAAGGGTCGATCCCACAGAGATTGTTGGTATGAAGCAAGCTATGGTCACCTTGTAAATCTTAGTCAGACAAACTCAAATGGTTATGAATGATGAATAAAACATAAAGATAAAGATAGAGATACTTATGTAATTCATTGGTAGGAATTTCAGATAAGCGTATGAAGATGCTTGGTCCCTTCCGTCTCTCTGCTTTCCTACTGTCTTCATCCAATCCTTCTTACTCCTTTCCATGACAAGCTGTATGCAAGGGTTTCACCGTTGTCAGTGGTTACCTCCCATCCTCTCAGTGGAAATGTTCAACGCACCCTGTCACGACACGGCTATCCATCTGTCGGTTCTCAATCAGGCCGGAATAGAATCCAGTGATTCTTTTGCGTCTGTCACTAACGCCCAACCTTCAGGAGTTTGAAGCTCGTCACAATCATTCAATCATTGAATCCTACTCAGAATACCACAGACAAGGTTTAGACCTTCCGGATTCTCTTGAATGCCGCCATCAGTTCTAGCTTATACCACGAAGATTTCGGTTAAAGAATCCAAGAGATATCCACCCAATCTAAGGTAGAACGGAGGTGGTTGTCAGGCACACGTTCATAAGTGAGAATGATGATGAGTGTCACGGATCATCACATTCATCAAGTTGAAGAACAAGTGATATCTTAGAACAAGAACAAGCGGAATTGAATAGAAGAACAATAGTAATTGCATTAATACTCGAGGTACAGCAGAGCTTCACACCTTAATCTATGGTGTGTAGAAACTCCACCGTTGAAAATACATAAGTGATAGTGTGATCATTGGCTTCGGCCCCAGAGAGGGAACCAGAAGAACCAAGATGCAAATACAATAGAAAAAGGTCCTATTTATAGAGAACTAGTAGCCTAGGGTTTACAGAGATGAGTAAAAGACATAAAAATCCACTTCCGGGCCCACTTGGTGTGTGCTTGGGCTGAGCATTGAAGCATTTTTCGTGTAGAGACTCTTCTTGGAGTTAAACGCCAGCTTTGGTGCCAGTTTGGGCGTTTAACTCCCATCCTTGTGCCAGTTCCGGCGTTTAACGCTGGGAATTCTGATGGTGACTTTGAACGCCGGTTTGGGCCATCAAATCTTGGGCAAAGTATGGGCTATCATATATTGCTGGAAAGCCCAGGATGTCTACTTTCCAACGCCGTCGAGAGAGCGCCAATTGGGCTTTTGTAGCTCCAGAAAATCCACTTCGAGTGCAGGGAGGTCAGAATCCAACAGCTTCTGCAGTCCTTTTTAGTCTCTGAATCAGATTTTTGCTCAGGTCCCTCAATTTCAGCCAGAAAATACCTGAAATCACAGAAAAACACACAAACTCATAGTAAAATCCAGAAAAGTGAATTTTAACTAAAAACTAATAAAATATACTAAAAACCAACTAGATCATACTAAAAACATACTAAAAACAATACCAAAAAGTGTATAAATTATCCGCTCATCAAAACTCCACCTACCTCATCATTCAAATTCAAACCACTTTCCCTTCCAAACCCACCCATAATGGCCGAACCATACAACCCCTCTCCACTCCTATATAAACCCATCTTCACTCCTTCATTTTCACACAACCTAAACACTACTTCTCCCCCTTGGCCGAACCACAAAGCCTCCTCTCCTCTATTTCTTCTTCTTCTACTCTCTTCTTTCTTCTTTTGCTCGAGGACGAGCAAACCTTCTAAGTTTGGTGTAGTAAAAGCATTGCTTTTGTTTTTCCATAACCATTTATGGCATCTAAGACCGGAGAAAACTCTAGAAAGAGGAAAGGGGCAAAAGATTCCACCTCCGAGTCATGGAAGATGGAGAGATTCATCTCAAGGGTGCATCAAGACCACTTCTATGAAGTTGTGGCCATGAAAAAGGTGATCCCCGAGGTCCCTTTCAAACTCAAAAAGAGTGAATATCCGGAGATCCGAAGGAGAGGTTGGGACGTTCTTACCAACCCCATTCAACAAGTCGGAATCTTAATGGTTCAAGAGTTCTATGCTAATGCATGGATCACCAAGAATCATGATCAAAGTGTGAACCCAGACCCAAAGAATTGGCTTACATTGGTTCGGGAGAAATGCTTAGATTTTAGTTCGGAAAATGTAAGGTTGGCATTCAACTTGCCCATGATGCAAGGAGATGAACACCCTTACACTAGAAGGGTCAACTTTGATCAAAGGTTGGACCAAGTCCTCATAGACATTTGTGAAGAGGGCGCTCAATGGAAGAGAGATTCAAGAGGGAAGCCGGTTCAACTGAGAAGGCATGACCTCAAGCCCGTGGCTAGAGGATGGTTGGAGTTTATCCAACGCTCAATCATTCCCACTAGCAACCGGTCCGAAGTTACTATAGACCGGGCTATCATGATTCATAGCATCATGATTGGAGAGGAAGTAGAAGTTCATGAGGTTATATCCCAAGAACTTTATAAGGTGGTGGACAAGTCCTCTGCCTATGCAAGGTTAGCCTTCCCTCATCTCATTTGTCACCTCTGTTATTCAGTTGGAATTGACATAGAGGGAGACATCCTCATTGATGAAGACAAGCCCATCACTAAGAAGAGGATGGAGTAAACAAGAGATCCCACTCACCATGAAATCCCTGAGATGCCTCAAGGGATGCACTTTCCTCACAAAACTATTGGGAGCAAATCAACACCTCCCTAGGAGAGTTGAGTTCCAACATGGGACAACTAAGGGTGGAGCACCAAGAACATTCCATTCTCCTCCATGAAATTAGAGAAGATCAAAGAATCATGAGAGAGGAGCAACAAAGGCAAGGAAGAGACATTGAGGAGCTTAAGCACTCTATAAGATCTTCAAGAGGAAGAACAAGCCGCCATCACTAAGGTGGACCCGTTCTTTAACTTTCTTGTTCTTTATTTTCCTGTTTTTCGAATTTTTTATGCTTATGTTTATCTATGTTTGTGTCTTATGATTATTAGTGTCTTAGTGTCTATGCCTTAAAGTTATGAATGTCCTATAAATCCATCACCTTTCTTAAATGAAAAATGTTCTTAATTCAAAAAGAGAAGAATTGCATGAATTTTAAATTTTATAACAGATTAATTATTTTGATGTGGTGGCAATACTTTGACTTCTGAATGTATTCTTGAACAGTGCATATGTCTTTTGAATTTGTTGTTCATGAATGTTGGCTCTTGAAAGAATGATGAAAAAAGGAGACATGTTACTGAGGATCTGAAAAATCATAAAAATGATTCTTGAAACAAGAAAAAGCAGTAAATACAAAAAGAGAGAGAGAGAGAGAGAGAGAGAGAGAGAGAAAGCAAGCAGAAAAAAAAGCCAAAAGGAAAGGGTAAAAATAAAGTCGTGATCCAAGGCAAAAAAAAGTGTGCTTAAGAACCCTGAACACCTCTAATTGGGGACTCTAGCAAAGCTGAGTCACAATCTGAAAAGGTTCACCCAGTTATGTGTCTGTGACATGTATGTATCCGGTGGTAATACTGGAAGACAGAGTGCTTTGGGCCACGGCCAAGACTCATGAAGTAGCTATGTTCAAGAATCAACATACTTAACTAGGAGAATCAATAACACTATCTGGATTCTGAGTTCTTATAGAAGCCAATCATTCTGAACTTCAAAGGATAGAGTGAGATGCCAAAACTGTTCAGAGGCAAAAAGCTACAAGCCCCGCTTATCTAATTAATACTGATTCTTGAAGCAAGAAAAAGAGAGAGGGAGAAAGCAAGCAGAAAAAAAGCCAAAAGGCAAGGGTAAAAATAAAGTCGTGATCTAAGGCAAAAAGAGTGTGCTTAAGAACCCTGAACACCTCTAATTGGGGACTCTAGCAAAGCTGAGTCACAATCTGAAAAGGTTCACCTAGTTATGTGTCTGTGGCATGTATGTATCCGGTGGTAATACTGGAAGATAGAGTGCTTTGGGCCACGGCCAAGACTCATGAAGTAGCTATGTTCAAGAATCAACATACTTAACTAGGAGAATCAATAACACTATCTGGATTCTGAGTTCCTATAGAAGCCAATCATTCTGAACTTCAAAGGATAGAGTGAGATGCCAAAACTGTTCAGAGGCAAAAAGCTACAAGTCCCGCTCATCTAATTAATACCGATCTTCATAGATGTTTTTGGAATTCATTGCATATTCTCTTCTTTTTATCTTATTTGATTTTCAGTTGCTTGGGAACAAGCAACAATTTAAGTTTGGTGTTGTGATGAGCGGATAATTTGTACGCTTTTTGGCATTGTTTTTAGTATGTTTTTAGTATGTTTTAGTTAGTTTTTATTATATTTTTATTAGTTTTTAGTTAAAATTCACTTTTCTGGACTTTACTATGAGTTTGTGTGTTTTTCTGTGATTTCAGGTATTTTCTGGCTGAAATTGAGGGACCTGAGCAAAAATCTGATTCAGAGGCTGAAAATGACTGCAGATGATGTTGGATTCTGACCTCTCTGCACTCGAAGTAGTTGTTTTGGAGCTACAAAAGCCCAATTGGCGCGCTATCAACTGCGTTGGAAAGTAGACATCCTGGGCTTTCCAGCAATGTATAATAGTCCATACTTTGCCCGAGATTTGATGGCCCAAACAAGCGTTCCAAGTCAGCTCAAGAATTCTGGCGTAAAATGCCGGAACTGGCACAAGAATGGGAGTTAAACGCCCAAACTGGCATAAAGGCTGGCGTTTAACTCCAAGAAGAGTCTCTACACATGAAAGCTTCAATGCTCAGCCCAAGCACACACCAAGTGGGCCCGGAAGTGGATTTTTATGTCATTTACTCATCTTTGTAAACCCTAAGCTACTAGTTCTCTACAAATAGGACCTTTTGCTATTGTATTTTCATCTTTGGACGTCTAGTTCTTAGATCATCTTGGTTCTTTTGGTTCCCTCTCTGGGGCCGAAGCCAATGATCACCATTATCACTTATGTATTTTCAACGGTGGAGTTTCTACACACCATAGATTAAGGTGTGGAGCTCTGCTGTACCTCGAGTATTAATGCAATTACTATTATTCTTCTATTCAATTCGGCTTATTCTTGTTCTAAGATATCACTTGTTCCTCAACATGATGAATGTGATGATCCGTGACACTCATCATCAATCTCACCTATGAACGTGTGCCTGACAACCATCTCCGTTCTACCTTAGATTGAGTGGATATCTCTTGGATCCCTTAATCGGAATCTTCGTGGTATAAGCTAGAATTGATGGCGGCTGATGAACGGATAATTTATACGCTTTTTGGCATTGTTTTTAGGTAGTTTTTAATAAGTTTAAACTACTTTTAGGGATGTTTTCATTAGTTTTTATGTTAAATTCACATTTCTGGACTTTACTATGAGTTTGTATGTTTTTCTGTGATTTCAGGTAATTTCTGGCTGAAATTGAGGGATTTGAGCAAAACTCTGAAAAAGGCTGACAAAAGGACTGCTGATGCTGTTGGAATCTGACCTCCCTGCACTCGAAATGGATTTTCTGGAGCTACAGAACTCCAATTGGCGCGCTCTCAACGGCGTTGGAAAGTAGACATCCAGAGCTTTCCATACTTTATTCGAAAATTGACGACGTAACTTGGCGTTGAACGCCAAGTACATGTTGCTGTCTGGAGTTAAACGCCAGAAAAACGTCATGATTCGGAGTTGAACGCCCAAAACACGTTATAACTTGGAGTTCAACTCCAAGAGAAGCCTCAGCTCGTGTATAGATCAAGCTCAGCCCAAGCATACACCAAGTGGGCCCCGAAAGTGGATTTAAGCATCAATTACTTACTCATGTAAACGCTAGTAGCTAGTCTAGTATAAATAGGATAAGTAACTATTGTATTAGACATCTTTGGTCTCAGTTTTGTTTTATTCTTCATCTTAGGAGGCTATTGATCACATTCAGGGGCTGGCCATTCGGCCATGCCTGAACCTTTTACTTATGTATTTTCAACAGTGGAGTTTCTGCATACCATAGATTAAGGGTGTGGAGTTCTGCTGTACCTCAAGTTTCAATACAATTATTATTACTTTCTATTCAATTCTCTTCTATCCTTATTCAAGATATACGTTATACTTAACTTTGATAAATGTGATGATCCGTGACACTCATCATCATTCTCACCTATGAACGTACGTGATTGACAACCACTTCCGTTCTACTCTAGGCCGGGCGCATATCTCTTAGATTCCCCAACAGAATCTTCGTGGTATAAGCTAGATAGATGGCGGCATTCATGAGTATCCGGAAAGTCTAAACCTTGTCTATGGTATTCCGAGTAGGATTCTGGGATTGAATGACTGTGACGAGCTTCAAACTCCTGAAGGCTGGGCGTGATGACAAGCGCAAAAGAATCAAGGGATTCTATTCCAACCTGATTGAGAACCGACAGATGATTAGCCGTGCTGTGACAGAGCATAGGAACGTTTTCACTGAGAGGATGGGATGTAGCCATTGACAACGGTGATGCCCTACATACAACTTGCCATGGAAAAGAGTAGGAAGGATTGGATGAATGTAATAAGAAAATAGAGATACGAGAGGAGCACAACATCTTCACACACTTATCTGAAATTTCCACTATTGCTTTACATAAGTATTTCTATCCCTTTTATTTTCTATTTATTCCATTAATCAAATTTAAACCAATAATCTGCCTAACTGAGATTTACAAGGTGACCATAGCTTGCTTCATACCAACAATCTCTGTGGGATCGACCCTTACTCACGTAAGGTATTACTTGGATGACCCAGTACACTTGCTGGTTAAGTTGAACGTAGTTGTGATCACATATGCCAAAGAGCCATTAAATAAATCTCATGCAAATACAAAGAGGGCAATCACAATTTCGTCCACCAAGTTTTTGGCGCCGTTGCCGGGGATTGTTCGAGTATGGACAACTGACGGTTCATCTTGTTGCTCAGATTAGGTAATTTTCTTTTCAAAAATCTTTTTCAAAATTTTTCTTTTCTTTTTCGTTTTTCTAACCATGTTTTTCGAAAAAATTAAAATAAAAATACAAAAAATTAGAAAATCATAAAAATCAAAAATATTTTGTGTTTCTTGTTTGAGTCTTGTGTTAATTTTTAAGTTTGGTGTCAATTGCATGCTTTTAAAATTTTTCTTGCATTTTTTTCGAAAATCTCATGCATTCATAGTGTTCTTCATGATCTTCAAGTTGTTCTTGACAAGTCTTCTTGTTTGATCTTGATGATTTCTTGTTTTGTGTTGTTTGTTGTTTTTCATGTGCATTTTTCGTTTGTTAGAGTCCATGCATTAAAGATTTCTAAGTTTGGTGTCTTGCATGTTTTCTTTGCATAAAAATTTTTTCAAAATTATGTTCTTGATGTTCATCATGATCTTCAAAGTGTTCTTGGTGTTCATCTTGACATTCATAGCATTCTTGCATGCATTCATTGTTTTGATCTAAAAATTTCATGCATTGAGTATTTTTGTTGTTTTTCTCTCTCATTAATAAAAATTTCAAAAAAATCAAAAAATATCTTTTCCTTATTTTTCTCATAATTTTCGAAAACTTGAGTTGACTTAGTCAAAAATTTTCAAAATTAGTTGTTTCTTACAACTCAAGTCAAATTTTCAATTTTTAAAATCTTATCTTTTCAAAATCTTTTTCAAAAATTATATCTTTTTCATTTTTTTCTATTTTTCAAAAAATTCTAAAAATATTTTTTAAAATATTTTCAAAGTCTTTTTCTTATCTTTATATCATATTTTCGAAAATTCACTAATAATTAATGTGATTGATTCAAAAATTTGAAGTTTGTTACTTTCTTGTTAAGAAAGGTTCAATCTTTAAGTTCTAGAGTCTTATCTTGTAGTTTCTTGTTAGTGAAGTAAGTAATTTTAAATTTAAAAATTAAATCTTTTTATCTTTTATCTTATCTTTTTCAAAAATTTTATCTTTTTCAAAATTTGATTTTAAAATATCTTATCTAACTTCTTATCTTCTTATCTTTTCAAAATTTGATTTTAATATCTTTTTCAACTAACTCTTTGACTTTTTGTTTGTCTCTTATCTTTTTCAAAACCACCTAACTACTTTTCCCTCTCTAATTTTCGAAAATATCTCATCTCTTTTTCAAAAATTCTTTTGTTTTAAATTTTAATTTTAATCTTATCTTATCTCCAATTTTCGAAAATTACTAACCTCTTTTTCAAAATTGATTTCGAAATTCTCCTTCTCTATTCTTATTCTATTTAATTATTTAATTACTAACACTTCTCTTCACCCCTCTCCACCTAACATCCGAATCCCCTCTTCTACTTTCTTCTCTCTTTTCTTTTTCTACGAACATAAAGGAATCTCTATACTGTGACATAGAGGATTCCTCTTTCTTTTCTTGTTTTCTTCTCTTTCATATGAGCAGGAACAAGGATAAAGACACTCTTGTTGAAATTGATCCAGAACCTGAAAGGACTCTGAAGAGAAAATTAAGAGAAGCTAAATTACAACAATCCAGAAGTAACCTTTCAGAAAATTTTGAACAAGAGAAGGAGATGGCAGCCGAAAATAATAATAATGCAAGGAGAATGCTTGGTGACTTCACAAAGCCAACGTCCAAGTTTGATGGGAGAAGCATCTCCATTCCTGCCATTGGAGCCAATAATTTTGAGCTGAAACCTCAGCTAGTTGCCTTAATGCAACAAAACTACAAGTTTTATGGACTTCTATTTGAAGATCCTTATCATTTTTTAACTGAGTTCTTGCAGATCTGTGAGACTGTAAAGACGAATGGAGTTGATCCTGAAGTCTACAGACTCATGCTTTTCCCTTTTGCTGTAAGAGACAGAGCTAGAATATGGTTGGATTCACAACCCAAAGATAGCCTGGACTCCTGGGATAAGCTAGTCACTGCCTTCTTGGATAAATTCTTTCCTCCTCAAAAGCTGAGCAAGCTGAGAGTGGATGTTCAAACCTTCAAACAAAAAGATGATGAATCCCTCTATGAAGCTTGGGAAAGATACAAGCAGCTGACCAAAAGATGTCCATCTGACATGTTTTCAGAATGGACCATATTAGATATATTCTATTATGGTCTATTTGAATTTTCGAAAATGTCATTGGACCATTCTGCAGGTGGATCTATTCACCTAAAGAAAACGCCTGAAGAGGCTCAAGAACTCATTGACATGGTTGCAAACAACCAATTCATGTACACTTCTGAGAGGAATTCTGTCAATAATGGGATATCTCAAAAGAAAGGAGTTCTTGAAATTGATGCTCTGAATGCCATATTGGCTCAGAACAAAGTGTTGACTCAACAGGTCAACATGATCTCTCAAAGTCTGAATGGATGGAAAAATGCATCCAACAGTACTAAAGAGGCAGCTTCTGAAGAAGCTTATGATCCTGAGAACCCTGCCATGGCAGAGGTTAATTACATGGGTGAACCTTATGGAAACACCTATAACTCATCATGGAGAAATCATCCAAATTTCTCATGGAAGGATCAACAAAAGCCTCAACAAGGCTTTAACATTGGTGGACGCAATAGGCTGAGCAATAGCAAGCCATATCCATCATCTTCTCAGCAACAGACAGAGAATTCTGAACAAAACACTTCTAATTTAGCCAATATAGTCTTTGATCTGTCAAATGCCACTTTCAGTTTCATGAATGAAACAAGATCCTCCATCAGAAATCTGGAGGCACAAGTGGGCCAGCTGAGTAAGAAAGTCATTGAAACTCCTCCCAGTATTATCCCAAGCAATACAGAAGAGAATCCAAAAGGAGAGTGCAAGGCCATTGATGTGATCAATGTGGCCGAATGCACAAGGGAGGAGGAGGACAAAAATCCTAGTGAGGAAGACCTCCTGGGACGTCCTTCAAGCAAGAAGGAGTTTCCTATAAAGGATCCAAAGGAATCTGAGACTCATATAGAGACCATAGAGATTCCATTAAATCTCCTTCTGCCATTCATGAGCTCTGAAGACTATTCTTCCTCTGAGGAGGATGAAGATGTGACTGGAGAGCAAGTTGCTCAATATTTAGGAGCTATCATGAAGCTGAATACCAAGTTGTTTGGTAATGAGACTTGGAAAAGTGAACCTCCCTTGCTCATTAATGACCTAGATACCTGGATTCAGCAAACTCTACCTCAAAAGAAACAAGATCCTGGCAAGTTATTAATACCTTGTACCATAGGCACCATGACCTCTGAAACGGCTCTATGTGATCTGGGGTCAGGGATAAATCTTATGCCACTCTCTGTAATGGAGAAGCTGGGGATCATTGAGGTACAACCTGTCTTGTTCTCATTACAATTGGCAGACAAGTCTTTGAGACAAGCTTATGGAATAGTGGAGGACGTGTTAGTAAAGGTTGAAGGCCTTTACATCCCTGCTGATTTCATAATCTTAGACACTAGGAAGGAAGAGGATGAATGCATCATCCTTGGAAGACCTTTCCTAGCCACAGCAGGAGCTGTGATAGATGTCAATAGAGGTGAATTAGTCCTTCAATTGAATGGGGACTACCTTGTGTTTAAGGCACATGGCAATCCCTCTGTGACAAAAGAGAGTAAGCATGAAGAGCTTCTCTCAGTTCAGAGTCAAGAAGAGCCCCCACAGTCAAACTCTAAGTTTGGTGTTGTGAGGCCTCAACCAAACTCTAAGTTTGGTGTTAAGATCCCATATCCAAACTCTAAGTTTGATGTTGGGACTATACAACATTGACCTGATCACCTTTGTGGCTCCATGAGAGCCACTGTCAAGCTATTGACATTAAAGAAGCGCTTGTTGGGAGGCAGCCCAATTTTATTTATCTAATTTTTTTTATTGTTATCTTGTGTTTTATTAGGTACATGATCATGAGGAGTCACGAAAAAATCATAAAAATTAAAAACAGAATAAAAAATAGTAGAAGAAAAAAATCACACCCTGGAGGAAGCACAGGCTGGCGTTCAACGCCAGTAAGATGCATCTGGCCGGCGTTCAATGCCAAAACAGAGCATCATTCTGGTGCTGAACGCCAGAAACAAGCAACATTCTGGCGCTGAACGCTAGGAATGTGCCTAGAGAAGAAAAGCTGGCGCTGAACGCCAGTAACAAGCATGAAACTGGCGTTCAACGCCAGAAACATGCTTTACAAGGGCGTTGAACGCCCAGAATGTGCACCAATGGGCGTTTAAACGCCAGAATGGTGTGCAAAGGCATTTTACATGCCTATTTGGTGTAGGGATGGAATTCCTTGACACCTCAGGATCTGTGGACCCCACAGGATCACCTCAGGATCTGTGGACCCCACAGGATCTCCACCTACCATACTTCTACCTTACCTCCTAATCCTATTTTTGTGATTTGTATTCCCCATGTCACACTGCCCACCACTCTTCACCAATTACCTCAATTCCTCTTCCCAATCACCCCCTTCACCACTCAAATCCATCCACTCTTTCCCATAAACCCCACATACCTTCCAAAATTCAAAACCATTTTCCCACCCATTCCCACCCTAAATGGCCGAATACATACTAACCCCTCTCCCTATATATACCATTCCATTCTAGTTCATTTTCACACAACACAACCTCTTCTTCTTCACCTAGGCCGAACCTACATCTCTTCCCTTCTACCATATTATCTTCTTCTTCTTCTCTTCTTTCTTCTATTGCTCGAGGACGAGTAATATTTTAAGTTTGGTGTGTGGTCAAAGCAAAATCTTTTTTGTTTTCCACTACCATCAATGGCACCTAAGGCCGGAAAAGGAAAAAGGGAAGACAAAAGCTTCAACCTCCGAGTCATGGGAGATGAAAAGATTCATCTCCAAAAGCCATCAAGACCACTTTTATGATGTTGTGGCAAAGAAGAAGGTGATCCCTGAGGTCCCTTTCAAACTCAAGAAGAATGAGTATCCGGAGATCCAACATGAGATCCGAAGAAGAGGTTGGAAGTCTTAACCAACCCCATGCAACAAGTCAGAATCTTAATGGTTCAAGAGTTCTATGCCAATGCATGGATCACTAGGAACCATGATCAAAGTATGAACCCGAATCCAAAGAATTATCTCACAATAGTTCGGGGGAAATACTTAGATTTTAGTCCAGAAAATGTGAGGTTGGCGTTTCACTTGCCCATGATGCAAGGAGATGAACGCCGTCAACTTTAATCAAAGGTTGGACCAAGTCCTAATGGACATATGTTTGGAAGGAGCTCAATGGAGAATAGACTCCAAAGGCAAGCCAGTTCAACTAAGAAGACTGGACCTCAAGCCTGTGGCTAGAGGATGGTTGGAGTTCATTCAACGCTCCATCATTCCCACTAGCAACCGATTTGAAGTTACTGTGGATCGGGCAATCATGATTCATAGCATCATGATTGGAGAGGAAATAGAAGTTCATGAGGTCATCTCCAATGAAATCTACAAAATAGCCGACACGTCCTCCACCATGGCACGGCTAGCTTTTCCTCACCTTATTTGCCATCTATGTTACTCAGCTGGAGTTATCATAGACGGAGACATCCCCATTGAAGAGGATAAGCGCATCACCAAGAAGAGGATGGAGCAAGCAAGAGAGACCATTCACGGTTCTCAAGAGATGCATTAGGAAGCTCATCATCAAGAAATCCCTGAGATGCCTCAAGGGATGCACTTTCCTCCTAACAACTATTGGGAGCAACTCAACACTTCCTTATAAGATTTGAGCCACAATGTGGAACAATTAAGGGTGGAACATCATGAGCACTCCATCATTCTCCAAGAAATAAGAGAAGATCAAAGAGCAATGAGGGAGGAGAAACAAAGGCAAGGAAGGGACATAGAAGTGCTTAAGGACATTGTTGGTCCTTCAAGAAGAAGACGCCACTAAAGGTGGATTCATTCCTTGTTCTTATTTCTTTCTGTTTTTCAGTTTTTAATGTTATGTTTATCTATGTTTTGTGTCTCTACTTCATGATCATTAGTATGTAGTAACCATGTCTTAAAGCTATGAATAAAATCCATTAATCCTTCACCTCTCTTAAATGTAAAATGTTTTAATTCAAAAGAACAAGAAGTACATGAATTTCGAATTTATCATTGAATTTAATTTAATTATATTGATGTGGTGACAATACTTTTTGTTTTCTGAATGAATGCTTAAACAGTGCATATTTTTGATCTTGTTGTTTATGAATGTTAAAATTGTTGGCTCTTGAAAGAATGATGAACAAAGAGAAATATTATTGATGATCTGAAAAAACATAAAATTGATTCTTGAAGCAAGAAAAAGCAGTGAAAAAGAAAAGATTTGGAAAAAAATGGCGAAAAAAATAGAAAGAAAAAGAAAAAGCAAGCAGAAAAAGCCAATAGCCCTTAAAACCAAAAGGCAAGGGTAAAAAGGATCCAAGGCTTTGAGCATCAATGGATAGGAGGGCCCAAGGAAATAAAATCCAGGCCTAAGCAGTTAAACCAAGCTGTCCCTAACCATTTGCTTGTGTCAAGAAGGTCCAAGTGAAAAGCTTGAGACTGAGTGGTTAAAGTCGTGATCCAAAGCAAAAGAGTGTGCTTAAGAGCTCTGGACACCTCTAACTGGGGACTCTAGCAAAGCTGAGTCACAGTCTGAAAAGGTTCACCCAGTCATGTGTCTGTGGCATTTATGTATCTGGTGGTAATACTGGAAAACAAAATGCTTAGGGCCACGGCCAAGACTCATAAGTAGCTGTGTTCAAGAATCAACATGCTTAACTTGGAAAGTCAATAACACTATCCGAAATTCTAAGTTCCTAGAGAAGCCAATCATTCTAAACTTCAAAGGAAAAAGTGAGATGCCAAAACTGTTCAGAAGTAAAAAGCTGCAAGTCCCGCTCATCTAATTATAATTAATATTCATTGATATTCTGAAATTTATAGTATATTCTCTTCTTTTTATCCTAATTGATTTTCAGTTGCTTGGGGACAAGCAACAATTTAAGTTTGGTGTTGTGATGAGCGGATAATTTATACGCTTTTTGGCATTATTTTTAGGTAGTTTTTAGTCAGTTTAAGCTACTTTTAGGGATGTTTTCATTAGTTTTTATGTTAAATTCACATTTCTGGACTTTACTATGAGTTTGTGTGTTTTTCTGTGATTCAGGTAATTTCTGGCTGAAATTGAGGGATTTGAGCAAAACTCTGAATAAGGCTGACAAAAGGACTGCTGATGCTGTTGGATTCTGACCTCGCAGCACTCAAAATGGATTTTCTGGAGCTACAGAACTTCAATTGGCGTGATCTCAACGTCGTTGGAAAGTATACATACAGAGCTTTCCAGCAATATATAATAGTACATACTTTATTCGGAAATTGACGACGTAACTTGGCGTTGAACGCCAAGTACATGCTGCTGTCTGGAGTTAAACTCCAGAAAAACGTCATGATTCGGAGTTGAACGCCCAAAACACGTTATAACTTGGAGTTCAACTCCAAGAGAAGCCTCAGCTCGTGGATAGATCAAGCTCAGCCCAAGCATACACCAAGTGGGCCCCGGAAGTGGATTTAAGCATCAATTACTTACTCATGTAAACCCTAGTAGCTAGTCTAGTATAAATAGGATAAGTAACTATTGTATTAGACATCTTTGGTCTCAGTTTTGTTTTATTATTCATCTTAGGAGGCTATTGATCACATTCAGGGGGCTGGCCATTCGGCCATGCCTGAACCTTTTACTTATGTATTTTCAACAGTGGAGTTTCTGCACACCATAGATTAAGGGTGTGGAGCTCTACTGTACCTCAAGTTTCAATACAATTATTATTACTTTCTATTCAATTCTCTTCTATCCTTATTCCAAGATATACGTTATACTTAACTTTGATGAATGTGATGATCCGTGACACTCATCATCATTCTCACCTATGAACGTACGTGATTGACAACCACTTCCGTTCTACTCTAGGCCGGGCGCATATCTCTTAGATTCCCCAACAGAATCTTCGTGGTATAAGCTAGATAGATGGCAGCATTCATGAGGATCCGGAAAGTCTAAACCTTGTCTATGGTATTCCGAGTAGGATTCTGGGATTGAATGACTGTGACGAGCTTCAAACTCCTGAAGGCTGGGCGTGATGACAAGCGCAAAAGAATCAAGGGATTCTATTCCAACCTGATTGAGAACCGACAGATGATTAGCCGTGCTGTGACAGAGCATAGGAACATTTTCACTGAGAGGATGGGATGTAGCCATTGACAACGGTGATGCCCTACATACAGCTTGCCATGGAAAGGAGTAGGAAGGATTGGATGAATGTAATAAGAAAATAGAGATACGAGAGGAGCACAGCATCTTCACACACTTATCTGAAATTCCCACTATTGCTTTACATAAGTATTTCTATCCCTTTTATTTTCTATTTATTCCATTAATCAAATTTAAACCAATAATCTGCCTAACTGAGATTTACAAGGTGACCATAGCTTGCTTCATACCAACAATCTCTGTGGGATCGACCCTTACTCACGTAAGGTATTACTTGGATGACCCAGTACACTTGCTGGTTAAGTTGAACGTAGTTGTGATCACATATGCCAAAGAGCCATTAAATAAATCTCATGCAAATACAAAGATGTCAATCACAATTTCGTCCACCAGCGGCATTCAAGAGAATCCAGAAGGTTTAAACCTTGTCTGTGGTATTCTGAGTAGGATTCAAGGACTGAATGACTGTGACGAGCTTCAAACTCGCGATTGTGGGGTGTTAGTGACAGACACAAAAGAATCACTAGATTCTATTCCGACATGATCAAGAACCGACAGCTGAATAAGCGTTGAACATTTTCACTGAGAGGACGGGACTGTAGCCATTGACAACGGCGATGCCCAATATACAGCTTGCCATGGAAAGGAGTAAGAAGGATTGGATGAAGACAGTAGGAAAGCAGAGAGACGGAAGGGACAAAGCATCTTCATACGCTTATCTAAAATTCTCACCAATGAATTACATAAGTATCTCTATCTTTATGTTTTATTTATCTTTTATTCATAAATCATCCATAACCATTTGAATCTGCTTGACTGAGATTTACAAGATGACCATAGCTTGCTTCATACCAACAATCTACGTGGGATCGACCCTTACTCGCGTAAGGTTTATTACTTGGACGACCCAGTGCACTTGCTGGTTAGTTGTGCGAAGTTGTGATAAAGAGTTAAGATTGCAATTGAGCGTACCATGTTGATGGCGCCATTGATGATCACAATTTCATGCACCAGTTGGCTAGAGGTCCAAATAGAGTTGCAAAAAGATTTTCAGGTTTTGTTATCAACGGGTATAGGTTCTGTTCATACCCTGGGTCGAGCTGACCGACCCGGGATGTTTAGCGACAAGGTGACCGACCTCTTCAGGTCAGACTATCCGACCTCTTCTCAAAGAGCTCGGCCAAATCGACAGAAAATCCCAATAAAGGGTCCAAATAGAGGAACACGACCCAAATCCAGAGGCAATCCCATCCTACAGAGATAAAGGCGGTTCCGTTGAAGACAAGCTGACCTCACCCAAAAGATAAGATAAGATAAGATAAGATAAGATAAGATAAGATAACTAACTTATCTTATCTAGAAAGGTCACTTCTCACGATTATAAATACACTGGAGCACCCAGGTATAACTCATACTCTGATTCTACTCAATACCTGCTTAATACCCTTGCTAACATAAGCATCGGAGTCCCTTGCAGGTACCCCCACCCTCCGGGGACAAAGGAATCAGCACCACCACCAAGTCCAACAAGTCGGACACAACAGCTCCGGTCGTCTCCCACCAGCCGGACACGTTAGCACCGACCAGCACAGAAGATCTCATCCGAGATCGACCTCCAGTTTCAGGTAACCCTCGGAACATTGGCGCCGTTGCCAGGGACCTGGACGTCATCCCATCACCATGGCGGACGACCATGACAACGACCACGATTCAGGTCTGGAGGATCGGACATTGCACAAAAATACGGATGTCACACTACAAAACACTCCGAAAACCAACAAAGACAAAGACTCACCAAATTCAGGGACAATGGAAGCGCTCCTGGATAGCCTAAAATAACTGGAAAAAGAAACCCAACGACAACGGGAAATTGGAAGAGATCTCCAAAGAGAGGTGCGGCGATGTCGGGAGTTGAAAGAAAAACTACAGCAATTGGAAGCCGATCTCAAATCAAAAGCCCCTCGGGATAATCTCGAGGAAAATTCACACAAAGAGCAAGACCCGTTCACTAGGGAAATCATGAAAACCAAAATTCCCAAAGACTTCAAACTCCCAGATATGACCCTGTATGAGGGCACCACGGACCCCAACCATCACCTCAGTAACTTCAGAAGCAGAATGTACCTTACCGACGCCCCAGATGCTGTTCGCCGTAAAGCCTTTCCAACAACTCTCACAAAGACAGCAATCCGATGGTTCGACAATCTACCCCCAAAGTCCATCTCAAGCTTCGATGACTTAGCCAAAAAATTCTTAGCCAGATTCTCCATTCAGAAAGATAAAGCCAAGCATGCCCCCAGTTTACTAGGGATCAAACAAGGAGATCGGGAGAGCCTCCGCAGCTACATGGAGAGATTCAACAAAACATGCATGGACATACAAAGTTTACCAACGGAGGCCGCCATCATGGGACTCATCAATGGCCTACGAGAGGGACCTTTCAGCCAATCTATATCAAAAAAGTACCCGACCTCCTTAGACGAAGTGCAAGAGCGGGTAGAAAAGTATATCAACATGGAGAAAAATGCTTGGTTAGGAGAAACCTCAAAATCGGGGGCCTCCTACCGAGACAAAGATAAGGAATCCAAAAGAAAAGAAGATCGACAAGGGGAGAAAATAAAAAAATATCATAACTACACCCCTCTTAGGGCATCTCTGGTCGAGATATACAAAGAAGTCTGCCATACGGAAAAAATCCCCCCAGCACGGCCACTCAAAGGCAAAAGGGGAGGAGGAAACCGAAAGGAATATTGTGAATACCATCGAGTTTGAGGACACTCCACAAATGAATGCTTCGACCTAAAAAATATCATAGAAAAATTGGTGAGAGAAGGAAAATTAGATCTATTTCTGGCCACCCGAGATGATGATCAAAGAAAGAGACGAAGGGATGAAGATACCGAACGAACAGAACGATCACCTCGGACACCAGAAAGACATGTCCACATGATACACGGTGGATTCACAGCAGGTGGGATCTCCAAATCCTCTCGCAAAAGACATCTCAAAGAAGTATATCATGTCGAGGGAGAGGAGAAAGCACTCAACATTCCGGCAATTATATTCACTAAAGAGGACGCATCCGGCGTCATCACAGGACACGATGATCCCATGGTTATCACCATCATATTGGCAAACGCCAACCTACACCGCACCTTGATAGACCAAGGGAGTTCTGCCGACATCTTATTCAAAACAGCTTTTGATAAGCTCGGCTTGGAAGAAAAAGAACTTAAAGCATATCCAAACAGCCTGTTTGGGCTAGGAGATACCCCGGTTCAACCACTCGGATACATACCGCTACATACAACCTTCGGAAAAAGGGACCAATCCAGGACCCTCAAAATAGACTACATCGTAGTCGATGTAAGTTCAGCTTACAACGCTCTCATAGGACGAACAACACTCAACCAACTCGGCGCAATAGTCTCGACCCCACACCTATGTATGAAGTTCCCAACCCCAAAAGGGATAGCCACGATAAAAGCAGACCAAAAGACGGCATGTCGCTGTTATAACGAAAGCCTAAACCTCAGAGGCAAAGGAGAAGAGTTCCACACAATCGAGCTGGGCGGAGTTCATCGACGAGAAGAACTTCGTCCCCAGCCAGAAGGCGAGATAGAAAAGATTCAGATCGGAGACACCCCGGAAAAAACAACCAATATCGGCACAATCCGAAAAGGAGATTAAAAGAATTACTAATACAATTCTTGCGAGATAACATCGATCTTTTTGCGTGGAAAGCCGCAGACATGCCAGGTATCGACCCGACGCTAATGTGTCACAAGTTGGCGGTCTATCCAGGATCTCGACCGGTGCAGCAGAGACGAAGAAAACTTGGGGCAAAGCGATCCCAAGCTGTGGACGAGCAAGTACAGGCACTACTGGAAGCCAGATTCATAAGAGAAGTCAAATACCCGCTGTGGCTAGCCAACGTTGTCTTGGTTAAAAAATCAAATGGGAAGTGGCGAATGTACACCGATTACACCGATCTCAACAAGGCTTGTCCAAAAGATCCATACCCACTCCCAAGTATCAACGCTCTAGTAGATGCTTCCTCCGGATAGAAATATCTCTCATTATGGACGCATACTCGGGGTACAATTAAATCCCCATGTATCCACCATATCAAGAAAAGACCTTGTTCCTAACACCAAAAGCAAACTACTGCTACATTGTGATGCCTTATCAAAGGCTAATGAATAAAGTCTTCTCAAATCACATCAGAAAAATCATGGAAGTTTATGTGGACGACATGTTGATAAAGACACAAAGCGAAGATATGTTATTATCCGACTTGACTCAAGTGTTTTACACTATAGGGAAGCACAACATGTGGCTCAATCCCGCAAAATGCACCTTCGCAGTAGAAGCAGGCAAATTCTTAGGCTTCATGTTCACACAAAGGGGAATTGAAGCAAACCCAGACAAATGTCAAGCCATACTCAACATGAAGAGCCCAACTTGTGTCAAAGAAGTACAACAACTCAACGGGAGGTTGGCTGCCCTATCCCGATTCTTAGCAGGAGCTGCGATAAGATCTCTCCCCTTCTTTGCTACTTTAAGAAAAGGAAAAATAGTTCGAATGGACGACAGAATGTGACCAAGCCTTCCAAGACTTCAAGGAGTTCTTAGGAGGGCCACCTATCCTATCTCGACCATGAGAAGGAGAACCGCTCATATTATACCTCGCAGTAGGGAGCTGGGTAATAGCCTCAGCACTAGTCAGAGAAGACGAACATGGGCAACAACTCGTCTACTTCATTAGCAAAGCACTACAGGGATCCGAGCTGAACTACCAGAAAATAGAAAAATTTGCTTATACCCTCATTCTAATATCTCGACGACTTCGCCCGTACTTTCAGGCTCACACCATTAAGGTTCAAACTAATCAGCCCATAAAAGGAATATTACAGAAAACAGATCTGGCAGGCAGAATTCTATAATGGGCAGTCGAGTTGTCAGAATTTGACCTCCAATATGAAGCTCGGACGACCATCAAATCACAGTATCTGGCCAACTTTATCGCAGAATTCACAGATGCCCTAGAAACCCCCACAGAATGGAATCTTTATGTGGATGGCTCTTCAAATAAAATCGGAAGTGGTGCAGGCGTGATAATAGAAAGTGACCAAGGAACCCAAGTTGAGCTCTCCCTTAAGTTTGGGTTCCTGGCCTTAAACAACCAGGCAGAATATGAAGCATTATTAGCTGGTTTGAAGCTGGCTACAGAGATCGGAGCTCAAAAACTCAACATTTACAGTGATTCACAGGTGGTCACATCACAAATAACAGGGAGCTACCAAACCAAAGATCCCACCATGAAAAAATATTTGGATAAAACCAAGGAACAGCTCGGACAAATCGGGGAGTATAAAATCTGCCACATTCCCCGCGAACAAAATGCCCGAGCTGATGCACTCTCAAAACTAGCTAGCACCAAAACAGGAGGCAACAATAGGAGCCTCATCCAGGAAATGTTGCAAAACTCGTCAATCTCGGAAGAAGAAAAAGTCCTGACTATAACAAGTCAGAACCAAGGATGGATGACCCCCATAATCAACTACCTCAAAACAGGAACGCTCCCCGCAGAAGAAAAGGAGGCAAAGAGGTTAAAAAGGGAGGCACAGTACTACACCATCATAAACAACATCCTGTACAAAAGAGGAATCTCAACACCTTTACTAAAATGCGTGCCGACCTCCAACACAAGGGAAGTGCTAGAAGAAATACACGGCGGCATTTGTGGCAATCATCTCAGAGCACGAGCTCTCGCCAAAAAAGTACTCCGGGCGGGACTTTATTGGCCAACTCTACAGAAAGAAGCTACAGAATTTGTAAAGACATGTCCACCATGTCAGAAACATGCTAACTTTCACATCGCCCCGCCAGAAGAGCTCAATAGCGTGACCTCGCCTTGGCTGTTTGCAAAATGGGGACTCGATCTTCTCGGCCCTTTCCCACAGGGATCAGGACAAGTTAAATTCCTCATAGTAGGGGTAGATTACTTTACAAAGTGGATCGAGGCAGAGCCCCTAGCCAATGCCACCGCTCAGAGAAGCCGGAAATTCTTATATAGAAACATTGTCACAAGGTTCGGGGTTCCATATTCAATAACCACAGACAATGACACTCAATTCACAGATGCAGGCTTCAGAAAACTAGTGGCTAACTTGAATATAAAGCACCAGTACACATCCGTTGAACATCCACAAGCCAATGGACAGGCTGAAGACGCTAACAAAGTCATATTGGCCGGATTAAAACGGAGATTACAAGACGCAAAGGGAGCCTGGGCAGAGGAGCTTCCATAGGTTCTATGGGCATACCGAACGACGCCACATTCCACCACAAAGGAATCCCCTTTCCGATTAGCATACGGAATTGAGGCAATGATTCCAGTAGAAATCGAAGAAGGGTCGCCCAGAGTAGTTCACTACAATGAGGAAGCAAACTCCCAACATCAGAGAGAAGAGCTCGACTTGCTACCAGAAATCCAAGAAAGAGCTCGGATCAGGGAAGAAGCTCTAAAGCGCCGAATGGCCTCCAGATATAATCAAAGGGTAGTGCCGAGAAGTTTTGTAGAGGATGATCTCATCCTAATCCGAAATGATATTGGAACAACTCGACCAGGAGAAGGAAAGCTGGCAGCAAACTGGAAAGGACCCTACCGAGTTGTAAAGGTACTCGGAAAGGGCTACTACAGACTGTCTGAACTCGATGGACGAGAGCTTCCTAGGTCATGGCACGCCTGCAACCTAAGAAGGTACTACAACTAAGACAAAAGATCTCATCATTTGATGCACTCTTTTTCCTGAAAAGGTTTTTTAATGAGGCACTATGTTGAAGATCTAGGTCATGCCCGACTTAAAGGGATAAGAAAATTCCCGCATGTATATATTTGTATTTTTTCTTTGAATAAAGTCTGTTTAGATATTCTACAAAGAATCCAAGACGCATTAATTTGAAGTATTCATCATCCGATTATAAAGCGACAGGTCGGCAGAAAGTGAAAAACAATTTCACTGCACGACCACAATAAAGATAAATCGACCGATAAAGGTGAAAACGCGATTCACCCAAAGGACGATCTAAAGATGCCAACCACTTTCTACAAATTGGCAAAGATGAACACAGAATAATGTAAGAAGTTATCGAAAGTGATCTAAAAAAGAACCTGACGAGGTCTTACGGATCGCTAAAATAATAACTTAAGGACTGGTCGAACGAACCAAGTCAAACCAAGTTATAAGTAAACCCTGGAAAGAGGTCTGGCCAACCCTATTAAAGAGGATTACTTTAACTTAGAAGGGCCTGACATAACAAAGTCAGCCGAAAACAAAAAGTTATACATGTAGTCCCTGAAAGAGATCTGACAAAGATCCAAGAAAGAGGACTACAAAAAATAACTTAAAGGAGACCGACATAACCAAGTTGGACTCCTATTACTAAAAAGTTATACAAGTAGTCCCTGAAAGAGATCTGACAAAGATCCAAGAAAGAGGACTACAAAAATAACTTAAAGGAGACCAACATAACCAAGTCGGACTCCTACCACTAAAAGTTATGCGAAGTAGTCCCTGAAAGAGATCTGACAAAGATCCAAGAAAGAGGACTACAAAAAATAACTTAAAGGAGACCGATGTAAACCAAGTCGGACTCCTACCACTTCAAAGTTATCAAAGTAATCCCTGAAAAGAAACCTAACAAAGGTCCAAAAAAGAGGATTACAGAAATAACTAAAAGAGGGACCAGCGCAAAAGACCCATCAAGAAACAAGTTGGACCCCTGAATCACAACCGCAAAGGATCAAAGCTCCAAATGATAAAATAAAACAATCCGAGAAGGTCAAGCTTCAAGATTTCAAACATCAACAAGAAGATGCCAAGTCAAAAGACTACTTTTTTAAAGGCCGTGAAAGGCCACCAAAACCTACTATCAAAAGACCGTAAGCTATTGTTCAAAATATAAAAGTTGCTAGATAAAGCAACTAAGAAGAGTCAGCAGTTGAATAAAAAAGTTTCAAAAGCCCACAAGCCGGGCCAGCTACAGATCAACAAGCTTCAGGAACTTTCGTGGCATCATCAGGACAAGGAGAAGGCGGACGAGTCTGAATAGGCACGGCATCTATAGTTCCGTCCTCCCGGTTCAGAACTTGGCAATCCGAGTCAGGTGCAACCGGAGGAACAGAAGAGGTCGACACTTTGGCACAGGACACAGGAGGAGGATCAGCATCATCATCACCCTCGTCATCAGGGACAATCTTGCCATCTCTGACAACATTGTCTAAACTGAAAAGGGTGAGATCGGCCTCGGGAGCAATGACCCGAACTTACTCCTTCAAGTTCTCATAAGCAGCAGTCACGCTGCCGACAAGATAACCTTGGAGCTCAGAATAATCCTCCCGAGCACTGTCCAACTCCCCCCTCAGACGCATCACCTCCCGATAAGTTGTAACATAACTATCTTTATGCATCAGGGCTGTGTCCTCGGCCAACCGCAAAGAAGCCGCCAATGAAAGGGAACTCGCCTTCTCATTCTCTAGATCCTTCTATAACTTGGTCACCTTTAATTCAAGCTCCTCCTTCAGCCCCTTCATCCGGTCAAACTCTTGCTTTGCCTCCTCCATAAATGCCTTGGTGGCATGAAGAGGGAGACTTTGAGCAGTCCGGTGTATAACGGCCGCCATAAACGCCATCTGCACGTGATTCCGGGCCATAAATTCCAAATGGTGGAGGATGGACACATCGTCCATCGAGAGGGTACCATAGGGCCCAATTTGTTGATCTATGAACTCGATGGCATTGAAGTCAGGGGCATTAAGGTCGAAAGGCTCAACCGTGTTTTGCTTCTTACTTGGAGGGGCAGCAGATGGAATGGCAGAAGTAGGGTGAGGATCCACCAAGCGGACCCGAGGTGTCGGAATCACTTTCTTCACCATGGGGGAACTCGGCACTGATGGCTTCTCGCGCACTTGGGAGGACCCCTCCCCAGCCGCCTTGGCGGCAATATTCCTGGCAGCAGTCGCCTTCTGCACCCTCTTAAAAGCTTTCATAGATTCATTATTCTTCATTGCCTCTGCAAATAAAACAGAAGTCAAGCTACAAATCGAACAAGTCGGAAATACAGCTATAAGTAACATAAACAAACAGCAAAGAAAACACAAGATACCCAGTTCAGTTTGAAGAAGAGAAGGATTGGTTAGAAATTTCTTTGTATCAAGATGGGGAGGTTGACCCCGGCATTCTTCCAAAACAGTCACAAAGGCTCACTCAGCCTCATCCAACATGTCCCAAGAATACCTGGAGACCCTCACAACTTTTTGCCATTCCAGGGGAAAGGCGGGCTCATCATTTTCGTCCAGAAAAAAGGGCCGAGTTCCTTTAACAGCTCGGACCTTGAAAAAGTAGTTTTTAAAATCGCGGAATGACTCGTTAAACATGGAAAAAACCTTCTTTCCCTGGGTGGAACGAAAGGAGACCCAAGCTTTTTTCTTTTTCACCACTCCAGGCTTAGTCAAGACAAACAAGTAGAAGAAGAGAGATTGGGAAGTAGGAATACCAAAGCCATTACACAACAATTGGAAAATTTTTATAAAACCCCAGGAGTTGGGGTGAAGTTGAGAAGGGGCAACATTACAAGACCATAACAGGTCGATTTCAAATTGAGTAAAAGGACGGGTGATACCCAGCTGGCCAAAGAAAAAGTTGTAAGCATAAAAGAAAGGGCGACCATCAACAACTCGAGTTGAAAAACAGACTCTCTCGTCAGAAGAAGGAGGGACAAGTTCATAGTTCATCTCATCACCAGAATTGCTACAGACACTATGAAACTGCCTAAGTTGAGCACAAAACTCAGGATCAGCCAGCGAGACACACAGGAGAACCATGGAGTCCACCCAATCGGCCATACCCGCAGGAACCTGGGAAGGCATCTCTACAACGTTATTTTGGGAAGACATGAGGCCAACTAAATCCTACAAAAGAAAAGAAGAGTGGATTACTTAAAAACATCTCGGACATGGGTCAAAACATCTCGACGGAAGGATATACCAAAAAGGGAAAAACCCCAAGACTCAAGAGAAGAAGTCTTGGAGCATCCCTTGGAGGCAATAAATAAGAAGGGTCTTCAAAAACATTTCTACAGTCTACATCTTGGCACTCATCAAAATAAAATCCAGAAAGGAAAGCAAGGGAAGCAAAGAACGCAAAAGGTCCACCCTTCTACAGTTTATCAAGAAAAGCATTGCTCCTACAGTTTACCAACACTACTGCTACAGTTTATCAGGACACCAAAAAGACCAAACGGAAAATAGCAAAGGCACAAACTTTTCAAAATCAAGCGAAAAATCATCAGCCAAGGCACAAACAGAAACGGCGGCAACATGCAGAAGAAAAAGATTCAAGCAACAAGAAAAAGGTTCACACCAAAAAAGTCCAGAGCATGCAAACAAAGTCAAGCACGATAAAAACAGAAAAATCCAAACTTTCTCCAAAAAGAGGATCAAAGGGAAAACTTCATCCCAAAAGCTAAAAACAAAATACGAAATGGGACTAACCTGGAGACTAAAGAAGCTTCGAGGAAGAGTGGAAGCGTAGAGATAAAGGCTGCCCAGAAGAACGCCAAGCGACGCCACAAACATAAGAAAGTAGAGGAGCAAGCGAAAGACAGAGAGCAGATGAGAGAAACAGAAAAACGAGAGAGTAAAGGGAGGAGTTACGGAGAATAAGTGAAGAAGAGAAACCATTTTTTTTATTGAGGGATTCAAAATAAAAGCCAAGAGAGAATGGGGCAATTAAATGCCAATTAAATGCGGATGTTAAAACCGCTTGCGTTCCCAAAAAAGCGCTAATACAAAAACGCGCGCTTTTAGAGGAAAACGTTCTACATTCAAAAAAGACTCTACAAAAAAAAAGGAATCGACAAAATGCTTGAGTTCGACTTCACTTAAGAAGGACCGAAGTTAAAGACCCGACCTCCAAAGGAAGAACCGAGCTCAAGCAAGGGCACTGTTCATACCCTGGGTCGAGCTGACTGACCCGGGATGTTTAGCGACAAGGCAACCGACCTCTTCAGGTCAGACTATCCGACCTCTTCTCAAAGAGTTCGGCCAAATCGACAGGAAAGCCCAATAAAGGGCCCAAATAGAGGAATACGACCCAAATCCAGAGGCAATCCCAGCCTACAGAGATAAAGGCGGTTTCGTTGAAGATAAGCTGACCTTACCCAAAAGATAAGATAAGATAAGATAAGATAACTAACTTATCTTATCTTGAAAGGTCACTTCTCACCATTATAAATACACTGGTATAACTCATACTCTGATTCTACTAAATACCTGCTTAATACCCTTGCTAACTTAAGCATCGGAGTCCCTTGCAGGTACCCCCCACCCTCCGGGGACAAAGGAATCAGCACCACCACCAAGTCCAACAAGTCGGACACAACAGCTCCGGCCGTCTCCCACCAGCCGGACACGTTAGCACCGACCAGCACAGAAGATCTCATCCGAGATCGACCTCCAGTTTCAGGTAACCCTCGGAACAGGTTCCATGCAAGGCACCGTGATGCGAGACGTAAAACCCAAAATAGTGGTGAAAGATAAAAACCTAATTGAAGCAAAAGTAACCTACTATGGTAGAATAGTTGATATGTTTGAGTTAGATTATTATGGCCAATTTAAAGTAGTCCTATTTATGTGTGAGTGGTATACAGTTGCAAAAGACCACTTTGGTCTCTCATATGTGTATTTCAGTAAAAAATGCTACCAAGAAGAACCATTTGTGTTAGCATCTCAAGTAAACCAATGCTTTTATGTGCAAGACCCATATGTGAGTGACAAACACTATGTTATGAAAACAATTCCAAGAGATTTATTTAGAATAAGTGACGACCTTGAGTCCGATTCCCCCACAATATATGCAAGGGAGCCATGTGAACCTGAAATGACTCCAAGTCTTCCAAATGATAATGGCGAAGTTGATCTAGTGAGGAATGATCTACGAGCTACCATCATAGATATGGCTGCAAACATGTTTTGCAAGCAATGTTGTGAGGAAGACGAGGAAAGTAAATATGATGAGTACATGGAGGAGTCTGATTTCGATTCATCTTGACATGTGTTTATCTTTGCATTTTTCTGGTAGTATTCTAAATGAATTACTTTTGTTGGTTGTTTTGCTTATTTAGTTACTTGCTTGTGCTGATTATGTTTATTTAATTAATATGATTACATTTTTTCTCTTTATTTCTTATGTGTGCAGGAGGAGAAAGGGGAGATCACTAAAAGAAAAAGAATAATTACCTTAGGTCAAAAGAACATGAAACAGAAAAGTCCAAAAAAAATAATTCTTTTGAGGTGATGCAAGTTAAGTCAAGTGCTGAATTGCTACAATAATATACTATTAAGAGAGAGAAGATCATGGCTGACAATAAGAAAGCTAGGTTGCAAGCTCAAGGCCCAAAAGATCCAACAAGAAAACAACCCATCACAATAGTGGAAGATGCATTTGAAGAGCAAACTGGGACTCCGAAGAAGAAAAAGAAAGTCCAACCAAACTCACTATTTCAAGAATGTGAGGATAATGGGAATAATTCAAAGGTTGCTGGAAAGAACCCCCAAAGTGGGAATGAGATAATGTTTCAAGATGAAAAGAACTCGAAAACTGGGAATAAAAAAACTATTGAAGATGTTTCAATGGATCAAGATGATGCAAGTTCTAATGAGGAGGGAGAAGATACAAGTGGGCTGAGCATAGAATCAAACAAAAAAGGAATGAGTATTGACATGTATTTTAAGGTGCATGGGATTAATTTCGAAGACGAGGAAGAAGAGGAAGACGAGGGAGATGAGCAAGATGCTGTAAATATTGAGGGAAGTGGAGGATAAGCTAGTAATGAGGGTACTTTTTCTTATCTCCCTTATTGCCTAATTATATCTTACATTACTTTTCAATCAGGCAGAGTTAAAATTCTGTTATTCTAATTGGACTTAGGCACTAAAAAAAAAACTCGTGCCAAGACCTTATGCAAAAAACTTCATGCCACTGATTTTAGTGATCGATGGAAGGTGGAGTTTTTACAAGGGCAGCCTATTGGTCCAACCAAGGAGGTCGTAGCTAACCTAGGCCAATTTTTGGGTTCAACAGTTAGAAATCCCCATTTTGTGACTTTGCTATACACTAGTTGGCATAGTGTGCCTGATAGTATCAAGGAGGGCATGTGGGAGTACGCCAACGTTTGTAAATATGCCTTTATGGACAATTTATTTATTTATTTATTTGTTATGTTGTGTGTGCTAACCTTTGGCATTCTAATGTATGTCTTGCATAGCAAAAGTTTATTTTTCCAATAAGTTCAAAGTCGTGGGTCATGCAGGGATTTTGTCGTGCATGGAAAAAATACAAGGGTGAAATTAAAAAAGAACATTTCTTAAAGTACAACATAAAGAAAGAAATGATAAAGAACCGACCATTAGAGATTCCTGAATTTCAGTTTTGCAAGCTAATTCGGTATTGGAGTCTTTCCGCTATCAAGGTAATGTTATGTCTTCTATTTCTTCTAGCTATCCTTGATTTTTTTTGTGATTCGACTTGCTCTTTCAAAAAAAGGTGATGTGATTTTCAAAGAGAAAGAAAATGTGTCCGTTAAGAATAATATCTCTTTTTCATGTTTATATTTAGGCTATGTCTGTTAAGAATACTGAAATAGGTCAAAACAAACATGTCATCACCAAATGGGTTCCACAAATTTTGCAATAGTGCGCAAGTAGCTGGTAACATAACTTATTTTTTTGTGATTTCTCCTTTATATTCATTTTATATTGTCTAGTTAGTATGCTTCATATAAAATTTTCTCTTCATACTCTAGCGTGACTCTAAAGAGAATAATGAAGAGCCATCAAGGGCTGAACTTTTCACAGCAACTCACACAAGTCAAAATGGAAAAGAAATTGATGCTAAAACACAAACAACAATTGTGAGTTGTTTTGTATTTGTATTTGAATTTGTACAATATAAATGCTAGATAGATTTGTATTTATATTAAGCTAATGTGACTTTGTATTTTTTTGTTGTTACTTTTGGTAGAATGAACTTCAAAGCCGCATAGAGGCAGGGGAAATCATGAGGATGCATTTGTAGCAGTGCTAGGAAAGGACCAACCAAGTCGACTTCGTTATTATGGGACTTCAATAACAAGAAGCTCTCTTAGAAAGGATGAGGAGATTCGCCAGGTGAAGGTTGAATACAATGATAAAGTCTCATCATTAGAAAAGAAGATGGACGGTGTTTGTGGTCTATTAAAGGTGATGTTGCACCAACTCAATCCTGGAATAAGTGAAGAAGAGGTAGTAGCCATAGTGCAAGCAGCCCGAAATTCTCCTGTGAATACCTCAAGTAGTAGACCAAAAAATACTCCCCACTCCTCCGAAGCAACTCACATTCCACCAACCGATGATGTAAGTAACTGTCCTAACCTCGTATTATTGTCATTCCCTTGATTTAGATTATAGAAATTCGTTTTTCATGTTGAATTTATGTTGCTGGCTGAATTGAGAATTGAGAATTGTTGATTGAGAATTTATGTTGCTGGTTGAATTGAGAATTGAGAATTGTTGATTATTGTTGATTGAGAATTTATGTTGCTGGCTGAATTTAGAATTGAGAATTGTTGATTATTGTTGATTGAGAATTTATGTTGCTTTGAGAATTGAGAATTGAGAATTGAGAATTAAGAATTGAGAATTGTTGATTATTGTTGATTGAGAATTTATGTTGCTGGCTGAATTGAGAATTGTTGATTATTGTTGATTGAGAATTTATGTTGCTGGCTGAATTGAGAATTGAGAATTAAGAATTGTTGATTATTGTTGATTGAGAATTTATGTTGCTGGCTGAATTGAGAATTGGGAATTGTTGATTATTGTTGATTGAGAATTTATGTTGCTGGTTGAATTGAATTATTGTTGATTGAGAATTGAGAATTGAGAATTGAGATAGAGGGTGTGTGAAAGAAAAAGATCTGGCAATTTAATCTCATTTTCGGCTTTTAAAGCCGTTGATCGCGGTTGGGAATAAAGCGCTCTGACATTTCTAGCTTATTTAATTTTGACTCCACACACCAAATCTGCTAAATAATAATAAAAAACAAAATGTAACCAGAATTCTGAAAATTTTTTACTCATGTAAATGTTTGTTCCTCTTCTCCAATAATTTGAAATTTGTGTGTGAACAACTCTTTTTGTGACCTTGTATAGGGGACTATTTCTTTTGTGTTGAATATGCAATGTTGTGGGACAAAATTAAAGTTGCCTTACCATTTTCATGTTTAATCAATTTGGATTTGGAATTGGATTTGTTGGACTTAATTGAAGTCGCTTTTATAACATGTATTAACAAGATTATTTAAAATTCTGCAGGGTAGTGATAAAAACAATGGAGCTCATAATGGATGATCACACTACTCATGAAATTTGATATTTTGTAACTAAGTATATAAAAGAAGTAAATATGTGACACTTGTTTGAATTGCAATTCTTATTTACTTGCTATGATTTTACACTTTTTGGTACTTTGTCATCAAAGCCTACTTTTGTGGTGACAATTTTATATGTATGTCTTTTTTAATGGAAAAGTTTATATTTCTTGGATTAAGTTCAATATATATAATTTTAGTTGGGTCTATAATTTTAAAATTATATATGAATTTTGCATGAAATATTAGGAAGATTAATGAAAAAAAATTTTCTGACCAAACTTATGGGTACGCTTAAAAAGGGTGGCTATATCTTAACTGTGGGCTCAACAAGCATGCTTAATAAGCGTGGCCATAACTTGGCAACCGGCATGCTTTAAAAGCGTACCCATATCCTAATCTATCGACACGTTTTCTAAGCGTAGCCGTATCTTTTCGTAGTTATAAATAGCCATGCTTTTAGAGCATAGCCATACGTTTACCCTATTGGCACGTTTAAAAAGTGTACCCATATCTGCCTCTATCGGCACGCTTTTAAAGAGTACCCAAAACATACATTCTGGGATGTTTTAAAAGCGTGGCGGTATGTGCAATTTTAGGTACGCTTTTAAAACGTACCTATAGATTAAGACCTATAGCCACGCTTTTAAGCGTGGCAATAAATGAAAACGTGCCAACAGAAAAAGCGTGCTGATAGATCCACAAAAGCGTGGTGATAAAGCAATCGGCACGCTGGAAGATGTGACCCTTTCAAAAGCATGCTGATAGCTCAAAAAGCATGGCGAAAAGCTATCGGTACGCTTTTTCGCACTTTTGGTACGCTTTTAAAGCATGGCAGAAAGCTTATTTTCTTGTAGTGTTGTTATGTATGGATTCCAGTTATCTTGATTATCACTTTTGGATTGGGATGAGAAGCACACAAAGGAGCGAGAGAATGCATGCTTTTTTAATAAGTTTATTACATGCAATAACTCCTTGATTCAATTTGTAAAGCAATATAATAATTGCCTAGGAAGCAGAGAGCAAAGAGAGAGAGAGAGAGAATTTGATGCTACATATTTTTATACTGTCATACCGTGTGTAACAAAATCATCAATAGAGGCTCAATTTCAACATGTGTATACTCATGAGAAGTTCAGGGAAGTGCAAGCACAATTTAGAGGAAAGGTGAATTGTATCACAAGATCAACACAGTCAGTTCTAGGTTATATGGCATATGAAGTTATAGAACAGGTTTCTAACCTAACGTTCAACAAGTTTGTTGTTACATACGATGTGATATCATGCAAAGTAAAATGCTAGTGCTTATTGTTTGAGTCAAGGGGTTTATCGTGCTGTCATTCTCTAAGTGCCTTAAGCTTTAAGCAAGTATATAAAGTGGCACCAAAATATATATTGCAGCGTTGGAGTAAGAACGTAAAGAGGAGGCACACACATATCAAAAGTAGCCAAGACGAGCCTTTATTGGAGCCAAAAAGTAAGAGATTTGATGATTTAGTGTTTTGCTTGCACAATATTTGTGAATTTGCGTCAGAATTTGAGGAGTTGACTGGAATTTTGCACCGGGCTTTTGATAATGTCATGGATGAGATGCAAGAATATCAAGCATAAAGTAAAAGCAAATGTTCATTATCTCATGAAGCCATTACGTAGAATGATGTTAATGACCTTTAAAGTCCCCACAAGTTAGAACAAGAAGATGTCCCAAGAATAGACTGGGATCAAATTTGGAAAAAAAGATCGCAATTGCAAAAAAGAAAAAGAAAACGCCAGCTCTAAGCGAGGTAACATTGATTTGCTTTTGATTAGGGAAAAATGCATTTGTGCATTTTGCTAATATATGATTTTTTTACAGTTGAACCTTTTAGATAGTGGACCAATGATTCAGTCAAGCTCCAGCCTTTTTTACAGTTGAACCTTTATCTCGGAGAGGGTGATAGAAATTTTGGTGTTTATTAAAATAAATTTTGCTAATATATTGTTTTCCCCTTTGATGAAAACGAGGGTTAATTTCTTATTTGTGTTATTTTTATTGAATAGCCACATTTTGATTTTTTAAACTAGTTGCTATAATTGTGTTGTGGTAAATAGATTTAGGTGTTTATTAGAATACATTTCGATTCATGTATGACTAAATTTCGGTTCATTTGAGTTCTAGTCATATAATGAGGGTTGATTTTTTATTTATGTTATGTTTTGTTGAATAGTCACTTTTTGCTTTTCCAAATTAGCTTCTGCAATTGTGTTGCGGCAAACCATTTTTGGGTGTTTCTGCAATTGAATGGTCATATAATGAGGATCATTTTTCGGTTCATTTTGTGTATAAATTTTGGTTCATTTGTATTTTTGTCGCTCTTGAGATTTGATAAATACATTCAACCTATTCAGTGTGAACCTAGATTCATTCAAATTAATGTGATCTCAATACAGGACATACGTTTCCAACAAATAAATCAAAAGGAATTTAAGAAAAGATTTTCAAATATATACATTAACATTTACAACAAGTGAAAGAAGTTGTTCATATCCTGGCCCAACAACTAAAGCTAGGCCCAATAAAATATAAGAGGTCCAATTGATAACGGGGGATTCTAACTCATACCTGACCTCTTTGAAGAGGTCTGATGAGCAGATAATTTATACGCTTTTTGGCATTGTTTTTACATAGTTTTTAGTATAATTTAGTTAGTTTTTAGTATATTTTTATTTGTTTTTAAGCAAAATTCATATTTCTGGCCTTTACTATGAGTTTGTGTATTTTTCTGTGATTTCAGGTATTTTCTGGCTGAAGTTGAGGGACCTGAGCAAAAATCTGATTCAGAGGCTGAAAAAGGACTGCTGATGCTGTTGGATTCTGACCTCCCTGCACTCGAAATGGATTTTTTGGAGTTACAGAAACCCAAATGGCGCGCTCTCAATTGCGTTGGAAAGTAGACATCCAGTGCTTTCCAGCAATATATAATAGTCCATACTTTGCTCGCGTTTTGACGACGCAAATTGGCGTTCAAACCCCAATTCCCTGCCCTATTCTGGCGTTAAACGCCAGAAACAGGTTAAAAGCTAGAGTTAAACGCCCAAAATAGGCTGCAAACTGGCGTTTAACTCCAAGAAAAGTTTCTACACATGAAAGCTTCAATGCTCAGCCCAAGCACACACCAAGTGGGCCCGAAAGTGGATTTCTGCATCATTCACTTATTTCTGTAAACCCTAGTAACTAGTCCAGTATAAATAGGACCTTTTACTATTGTATTAGACATGATGCTGGGATCTTTGATCAGTTTTATGCTATCTTAGATATTGGGGGCTGGCCTCACGGCCATGCCTGGACCATCATCACTTATGTATTTTCAATGGTGGAGTTTCTACACACTATAGATTAAGGTGTAGAGCTCTGCTGTTCCTCGAGTATTAATGCAATTACTACTGTTTTCTATTCAATTCATGCTTATTCTTGTTCTAAGATATCCATTCGCACACAAGAACATGATGAATGTGATGATTATGTGACGCTCATCACCATTCTCACTTATGAACGCGTGCCTGAAAAACACTCACGTTCTACATGCACACGAGCTTAATGCATATCTCTTAGCCTTTTGGTTCACGATCAGAGTCTTCGTGGTATAAGCTAGAATCAATTGGCAGCATTCTTGAGATTTGGAAAGTCTATATCTTGTCTGTGGTATTTTGAGTAGGATCTGGGATGGGATGACTGTGACGAGCTTCAAAGTGTTCTTGGTGTTCATCTTGACATTCATAGTGTTCTTGCATGCATCATTTGTTTTAATCCAAAATTTTTATGTGTTGAGTCATTTTGTGGTTTTTCTCTTTCCTCATTAAATTCAAAAAAATAAAAAATATCTTTTCCTTGTTTCACTCATAAATTTCGAAATCTTTGGGTTGACTTAGTCAAAAATTTTTAAAATATGTTGTTTCTTGTTAGTCAAGTTAAGATTTCAATTTCAAAAATCCTATCTTTTCAAAACTTTTTCAAAAATCACCTTTTTCATATTTTCTTTCATGTTTTTCAAAAATTTTAAAAATTGTTTTTCAAAATATTTTTCTTAATTTCATTTCAAATTTTCAAAAACTTTACTAACAATTAATGTGATTGATTCAAAAATTTCAAGTTTGTTACTTTCTTGTTAATAAAGGTTCAACCTTTAAATTCTAGAATCATATCTTTTAGTTTCTTGTTAGTCAAGTCATTAACTTTAAATGGACTGGCCCTTATCTGGTGACTAAGGTGTTCCCACATGGAAGCCTTGAACTTTTGAATGAAGCTACAAAGGATACATTTACAGCAAATGGTCACAGAGCTAAACATTACCTGGAAGAGCCTTAGAACAAGGAGGAGAGCATTCATGAACTGAGATAAACAAGAATGGAGGACGTCAAGCTAATGACTATAAAGAAGCGCTTGTTGGGAAGCAACCCAACCAGAGGTAACATTGTTTTCTTAGTTGTTTCAATAAAAAGTCAAGATTTCCCTGTATTGCAAGGAGTTAAGTTTGGTGTTGCACACCAAAATGAGTATAAAAAGGGTGAATGTGTGATTTGAATTTTGGTGTTCCACCTGAGATCTCATGAAACACACAATAACCCTTTAAAGAGCATCATGAGTCAAAAACTCCAAAACAATCAGGGAAATCTCTTGACAGTTGCTCAACTTTTAGATTATAGCTAGCTTTTCTTTAATAAAAGTACAAGGTTTCATATATGTGATTAATCTGTTGCATAAGAGACATTGGCAAGGAACTAAGTTTGGTGTTCACACACCAAAGTAAGTTCAAAAGCCTACAGCCATTCATGCATGCTAACCATCTTTCAAGTGCTTGGGGAAAAAGCAGCTTCCAATAACTTTGTAGGAATTCAATCAATCCCTTAGAAGAACTATGCACTATCATCCAAGGACACAAAGAAGGATACAAAAGCTATGGATGATGATGACAAAGGGAGAGATAGAAGACACCACCAAGATGTTGTATTGCTACTTAATTCCCTCTGATTTGAAGTGCTTTAGTTGGAAGTCTAAATGTACCCCTGCTGATTAGTTTAAGTTATTTGCATTCTGTTCATTTATTGACTTTTTATTTGTCAATTAAGTTTTCTAGTTTAAGTGCTTACTTCATTCTCGTCCAACTGCTTGAATGTATGCTTTGTCCCCTTTGCATGAATAAAAGAAAATGATTTTGAATCAAAAAGAGTAATAGTCCAATTTGATAGGAAATAGAATATGGTTCAGTGGTGGTATATGTTTGATTGTTTAGCAAGTTCACTAATAAAGATGAAGGGTAGAATGTCCCTTTTAGCATGAACTTGGCTGCTGCATGTGAAAACTTAGTGAATAAATCTCCTTGAAAGAAAGAAAGAATAAGAAAGAAGGAAAGAAACAAAGAATAAGCTAGACACCAATAGCTCAACCCTTAAGACACATGCATGTGGTGCTTTTGTACTAGGATCTTCATGGATAATTGGGTTCTAATGAGTGTTTTAACACTTGGTAACTTGGGTTAACTAACCCAGGATTATCAACTGAAAGTCCACTATCAAGAACAACCTAGTTACAAGGCATTTAGTGACCCAAAGAGGTGCTGGGCATCAATGTCTCTAGAATTGAATTGAGAGGCAAGTGTCTATGGTGTATATGTGCTGGGGAGAGGCTTGAGTTAGTAGGTCTGAGAGGTGCTTCATCACCCAACACCTTGAGCCAACTGGATCGGGAGTGTTGACTAAAAACTTATCTAAATAGCTGCCTCAACACAGAACACTAAGCTGCAAGTAAAGAATAAGTTTCTAAGCTATAGAAAAAGCAAAAAAATCAAGGATCAATGAATAACAAGGTTTCACAGCAGCACCTTAGTTAGCACTTAAAGGGACATCTCAAACCAGGAAACCAATAAAAGTAGAGCTTCAAACAGATCCTGCATGAAACCCCATGAATCTAGACTGAATGCTTTCAAATAAGAACATATATTCCTCTCTGGTTTCATTCATTCTTCTCATGTTTTACTCCTTGCTTGGGGACAAGCAAGATTTATGTTTGGTGTTGTGATGACAAGTTATTTTAGGCTAGTTTCACAAACATTTTTCATTAGTTTTCATTAAGTTTCATGCACTTTCTTGAGCAATAAGTAAGTAATTGGATTAGAGACTCATGCATATCTTGATTCAATCAAACATGGTTATTTATGTGTAATTTCATGAGGTTTATGCAAGATTTACTTGATTGTTATGAATGACGCAAAATCTTGTGATTTGGCAAGGCTTTGATGCATGTGTTTGGTTGATGATAGGTGAAGAGAAGCAGAAGAATGGCAAGGAAGAAGTAGAGAAGGTAATGTTTGAGCCAAAGTTGGACCTCAAACGTTACCTCAAACATTGATGAAGAGAAAGAGAAACCAGCGTGGGAGCCAAAGTTGGCCTCCAACGTTGGCTCAAAAGTCATGCTCAAAGAGGTGCAAAGTTGGAGCCAAAGTTAGACCTCCAACTTTGCCTCAAACGTTGGCCAAGGAAGGTGCATAGTCAGAAACAAAGTTGGACTCCAACTATGCTTCAAATAATCCAATTCAAGAGACCATAGTTGGAGCCAAAGTTGGACTCCAACTATGCCTCAGACTACTCACAAGAGACCATAGTTGGAGCCAAAGTTGGTGCTCCAACATTGCTGGCAACGTTAAGGTAGAGGGGTGCCAATGTTGGAGGGAACGTTGGTGGTCCAATGTTACCTCCAACGTGCTCGATGATTTTCAATTTCTGGAGTTTGAAAAAATTAGCAGCGACGCGTACGCGTGGGCAACGCGCAAGCGTGAAATGGCGAAATCGACCATCCACGCGTATGCGTGGGTGACGCGCACGCGTGACAATGCCAACGTTGGAGGTAACGTTAGTGATCCAACGTTGGGTCCAACGGCTACGATGAAATCTCCAAAATCTGGAGTTGGAAAATGTGCAGTGATGCGTACACGTCATTGAAACGTACACGTGAACGGGCATTTTTTCCAATCGACGCGCACGCGTAGGCGACGCGCACGCGTGAAATGACAAAATCGACCATTCACGTGTACGCGTGGGCTACGCGTACGCGTGACCAGGCGAACGTTGGTACACCAACGTTGAGTCAAACGTTGCTGGCAATGCCCAAAATTCATTTTTCAAGTGATGTTTGACCCAACGTTTGCCCATAAACATTGACCCCAACTTGAACTCCAACTCCAAAGCCAACTTCAATGCAAAATGGTACCCTTGCAGAGTATGCACGTTAGTTTGTAGACGTCCTCTTCAACGTTACTAAGAGCCATTCTAGCTTGCTTCAACAAGGCCAAAAGCCCAATCCAAAGACTTGAAGAGTTGAAAGAAGAAAGTGTATAAATAGAAGAGAATTTGATTTTGAAAAAAAAAAGACTGTGAGGGATAGGGAGTCAGGGACCCAAATTGAGAAATTTTGCACTCATTTTCTTTTGTATTTTCTTTCTGTTCTTCATCTTCTGCACTTTTCTATTTTCTGTTTTACTTGAGCAATGATGAGCTAAACCCCATTTTCATTAGGGGGAGGAGCTCTATTGTAATTATAAGGAATCAATGAAATTCTTCTTCTTCTCAATTCATTTGGGTAGCTATAGGATAACTTCTAGTTTAATTGAGAATTTCTCACTCCGGAAGTGGGTTTAATTCAATTGAATGCTTGTGTGAGCCTCAGAAGGGGAATCACTTGCGTTAGAATTGGAGCTCTATCCTTCACAACTCTCTTGATCAACACCATTCAGGAGGTATTGAGATCTTGAGAGTTAGTGTGGCTTATGGATGAGAAAGATGCACTTAACCTCTTCTCATGAAAATTAGATCAAGCAATTGGCAAGATTGATTGTGATTAGAGAGATTGGATTTCCAAGAAATTGGGATCCAATCAATTAGTTTAATGAATCCTTCCCCCGTTGAACTTGGAATTGATGATGAGGTAGATTTTACTCAACCTCCAAGATAAGATTTGAGTGATGGGGTAGAGCTAGAGGACAATGGTGAAAAAGCATGTGAACTTGAGGAAGCTTGGCAAGAGATAGAGCTTGAAGAACCTTGCCAAGTGGTGAAAGCCCCTAGAAGAGGATGGACGGGAGTAGAACGTGTTTTATCAAGATCATTGGGGACTCTTCCACCTAAATCGCCAACCAATCCTTCATTTGAGTGGGTAAAACTCATTACTCTTACCTTTATTATCCCACTTGAATTTGCTTTGCTTGAAACGGATGGCCAACTTAGGGTGCTTTGTTGAATGAAGCGTAAAAGGATGATGTTTAGTGGTTTGCATTGTAAATCTAGGCTCATTATGGTTGGAAGCTCAAACTTTAAGAGCATGGATTGGTGTAGTGCTTGATGAGTCCATATTTGACAATATATTTTAGCTTGAATTGGATGGATTCATCATATGAACTCACACTTATTCACTAAAATAGCATGCTTTTGAGATTTCTTCTTCAATTGTGCTTAAAGGTGAAAACATGCTCTTTTGTGCTTAATTTAGTTTCTTTTTATTCACTTTAATCCCATTTTGTGCCTTGATGTATTTGTTAAGTGATTTTTAGGTTTTCAAGGTAAGTATGGATTGAAGAAGTGAGGAAAAGAGCATGCAAAAGCAAAAAACCATGAAGAAATGGAGTTTGGAAGTTCCAGCACCCATGCTTATGCACAAGTATGCGTGCGTACGCACAGGGTGGTTTTGTGAGCGACGCGTACGCATGACCCACGTGTACGCGTGGCCAGAATTACATGAGCTCATTAATTTAAATCGCTAGGAGTGAATTCTGGGCCTCTAAAATCCAGTCCAACTCATTTTCTGAAGCTATTTAAGACCAAAGTGAAGAGGAATGAAGAGGAGAAGCAATTAAGATTAGATTTTATGATGTTTTCTCTTAGTTTCTAGAGAGAGAAGCTCCCTCCTCTTTCTAGAATTAGGGTTCTTTAGTTTAATTTCTTGTAATTCTTACTTTTAATTTCTTGTCATTTAGTGTTATTGCATCTTTGTTCTTCTTCATTTCCTTTGTTATTTCCTTTATCTTGTCATTTTTATGTTACGAACACTCTTTGTTAATTTTACTTTCAATTAATGCAATTTATGTTTTGTGTTCATTTATTGCTTTCTTTAGTTGTTCTTGTAATTTTCTTGCCTTGGTAGCTTTAGACTTTATTTTCAATGCAATTTAATGTTATTTTATTTTCATGCACACCAAGTGTTCGATAAAATGCTTGGCTTGGTTTTTACTTAGTTTTTATCCACTCTTGTCTTGAAATTGATGACCTTGGTGACCCTTGAGTCATTGATGTCCATTATTGTTTGACATATTAGAGTAGTTACTTGATTTGGTCTCTATTGACTCTATGTGACCCCTTAGTGTTCACATAGGACTTATTGATTGAAATCAACTATGCCTATTTGACTTATCTTCGATGTAAGGTTGACTAAGTAGGATTAACTCTTCATAATCATCATGTGTTTGTGGTCAATGGCTAGGATAGGTAGCCTTAGCTCTCAATTATTGACCAAGGGGCTTCTTGCTTTTGAAGTTTTTCCTTGAATCTTTATTGCTTTGACTTTTATTGCTTTGACTTTTATTTTTTGCATGTTTAGTTTTTGCACTCTTGGTTGAGAAATTGGTTGTTTGGGTAAAATTGAGTAGTGGATGTCCATTCCGCATTATGTGAAGATTGTTAATTGGTTTGGTTTCCCTTGACCCTAAGTGACCCACTAGTGTTGACTTAGGACTTAGGGATTGGGATCAATTATGCCCTTTTGCCTAATTCTCAAGTAGGATTGACTAATTGGGATTAATTTCACACAATTGCCATGTTTGTGGTCCATAACTAGGATAGGAATCCTAAATTCCCCAATTCTCACCAAGAACCTTTTTTAATCCCTTGCATGCATATTTATTTTCTTGCCATTTGAATTTCTTGTCTCTTATTATCCAAAAACCCCAAAAATATCCCTCATAGCCAATAATAAACACTTAATTGCAACTCCTAGGGAGAACGACCCGAGGTTGAATTACTCTCGATCTCGGTTACTTTAATTTGAATTTAAAACAATTGATTTGGGAATTAATTGTTGGTCTAGACTATACTTTCAACGATGGAATTCTATTTTGTGAAAATCTAGATCGACGATAAATTCTCTTTATCACCTCCTCAACATCAATTTCACAACACAATGAGGAAGGTTCAACAATCTCAAATAGCAGATTAGTTGGTGTGGAATCATCTTCAAAAGTAGGACTTGTCACTTGCCCAACTTCTTCCAATTTTTCATCATCCACAATATGCTCAAGAGGTTGCACATTATCCTCTTCAACATCAATTTCAAGCTCAATAGAAGAAGGTTCAACCACTTCCACAAAATCACCAACAACATTACTTGGTGTTGAAGTGTTCTCAAGCTTGAAATCCACCTCTTGTTCAACTTTGCCCATGTCTTCAACCCCTTCTTCTTCAATAATCTCCATCCTTTCCACTTGTTGCACAACACACTCCACTTCCTTGTTCTCATGTTAAGATTCTAAAATCTCCTTCATGCTCTTCTCTTCGGTTGATTTTTTACATTCATCCGTGGAAATGCTTTGCTTGTTGCATGAGTCCCATGAGTCTAAGGTGGCTTTAATTTTGGCAAGGTTAGTCATGATATCTTCATGTCTCTTTTGGGCTTCCTCTTACTCCTTTTGACGGATGATCGCTTGAAGCTGATCCATTGCTTCCTTGAGACGATCCCTTGGCTCTTTTCCACTTGACTAACATAGGTAGGATCATATTGCTCTTGGGTTGATGGATATGGATATTCTTCCATGGAGAGTTGTAGTGGAAAGGATAATTCATCTTGTGGTAGAAAGTTCTCATATATGGGAGGGGGTTCATCTTGGTAATGGTATAGAGGTGGTGGTTCTTAAAAGTATTGAGGTTGCAATGGTTGTGGTTCTATGTGTGGTGTATATGGCTCATATGGTTGTTGGTATGGTGGGTAAGGATTAGGGTCATATGGAGGTGTTTGGTGATATGGGGCTTGTGAGTATGGTGGTTGAGGGCTGTAACGAGGAGGCCGTTCATAAGCATATGGTGGTGGTTGTTGATAATCACAAGGAGGTCCACCATAGCCATTAGATTGGTATGCATCATGGAATGGTTCTTGCTCATAGTACATGGAAGGAGGTTGTTTCCAAGAAGCTTGATCATAAGCACATGGATCCTCCCACCTTCGATTGTCCCATCCTTGATGCATGTTCTTAATGTAGTTTCCATCTCCTACAACATAGTTAGAACCACACTCATAGCACACGTGATGAGAATTCATAGGACAAGAGAAAATAAAAACAAATACTAATAAGAACTAATAAAAACTAACTCCTAAAGCAAGCAACAACTAACAAAGAAGCATATTGATGAGTGGATAATTTATACGCTTTTTGGCATTGTTTTTAGGTAGTTTTTAGTAAGTTCAAGCTACTTTTAGGGATGTTTTCATTAGTTTTTATGTTAAATTCACATTTCTGGACTTTACTATGAGTTTGTGTGTTTTTCTGTGATTTCAGGTAAATTCTGGCTGAAATTGAGTGACTTGAGCAAAACTCTGAAAAAGGCTGACAAAAGGACTGCTGATGCTGTTGGAATCTGACCTCCCTGCACTCGAAATGGATTTTGTGGAGCTACAGAACTCCAAATGGCGCGCTCTCAACGGCTTTGGAAAGTAGACATCCAGAGCTTTCCAGCAATATATAATAGTCCATACTTTATTCGGAAATTGACGACGTAACTTGGCGTTGAACGCCAAGTACATGCTGCTGTCTGGAGTTAAACGCCAGAAAAACGTCATGATCCGGAGTTGAACGCCCAAAACACGTCATAACTTGGAGTTCAACTCCAAGAAAAGTCTCAGCTCGTGGATGGATCAAGCTCAGCCCAAACATATACCAAGTGGGCCCCGGAAGTGGATTTATGCATCAATTACTTACTCATGTAAACCCTAGGAGCTAGTTTATTATAAATAGAACATTTAACTATTGTATTAGATGTCTTTTGACCATTCGGTCTTTTGATCACCTTCATGGGGACTGGCCATTCGGCCATGCCTGAACCTTTCACTTATGTATTTTCAACAGTGGAGTTTCTGCACACCATAGATTAAGGGTATGGAGCTCTGCTGTACCTCAAGTTTCAATACAATTACTATTACTTTTTATTCAATTCTCTTTTATTCTTATTCCAAGATATACGTTGCACAACACTTTGATGAATGTGATGATCCGTGACACTCATCATCATTCTCACCTATGAACGCGCGTGACTGACAACCACTTCCGTTCTACTTTAGGCCGGGCGCATATCTCTTAGATTCCCCAACAGAATCTTCGTGGTATAAGCTAGATAGATGGCGGCATTCATGGGGATCCGGAAAGTCTAACCTTGTCTGTGGTATTCCGAGTAGGATCCTGGGAATCCGGAAAGTCTCACCTTGTCTGTGGTATTCCGAGTAGGATTCCGGTATTAAATGACTGTGACGAGCTTCAAACTGCTGAAGGCTGGGCGTGATGACAAACGCAAAAGAATCAATGGATTCTATTCCAACCTGATTGAGAACCGACAGATGATTAGCCGTGCTGTGACAGAGCATTTGGACCATTTTCACTGAGAGGATGGGATGTAGCTATCAACCAAGGGTGATGCCTCCAGACGATTAGCCGTGCAGTGAGAGCGCATAGGACCATTTTCCCGAGAGGATTAAAAGTAGCCATTGATGATGGTGATGCCCTACATACAGCTTGCCATGGAAAGGAGTAAGGAGGATTGAAGAAAGAGTGAATAGTGAAGTAGAGTTTCAAGAGGAGCACAGCACCTCCATACACCTATCTGAAATTCCCACTATTGATTTACATAAGTATTTCTATCCCTTTTTATTTTCCAATTATTATTAATTATTTCAAAAATCCATAAACCAATTTAATCTGCCTAACTGAGATTTACAAGGTGACCATAGCTTGCTTCATACCAACAATCTCTGTGGGATCGACCCTTACTCGCGTAAGGTTTATTACTTGGACGACCCAGTACACTTGCTGGTTAGTTGAACGAAGTTGTGAATTCAAATAAAGCCAATTATTAAATTTCATACAAGTACAAAGAGCATGTGATCACAATTTCGTCCACCACATATTCACAATATTAACATATATACAATAGCCAATAACATAACACCATTACAATTCCCTGGCAACGGCGCCAAAAACTTGAAGTGAGAATTATTGTTGGTCTAGAATTTCTCAATAGAAATAGAACTTCGTGCTAAGCATAGTTCCAAACCAACTAATAATTCTCCATCAAAGTTTTAATTTTGTTTGTCACAATTACATACCCCAATAAAAACTGAGAGTATTTAAACCTCGGGTCGTCTCACAAGAAATTGCAATAAAGTGCTCAATTATTGGCTATGAAGGAACAAGAGGGTTTGATTTGGTGATTGACAAGAAGAGTAAATAACAAGAAAGTAAATGACAATTAATTAATACATGAAAGGAAAAGAACTCTTGGGTAAGACATGGAAATTAAGATTACCATCCTTGTCTACAAACCATATATTGACAATTATGAGGGACCAACCCATCAAGTCTACTTCTGTGCTTGATGTAAGTCAAATAGGCTTGATCAATATCAACCCATAAGTCTCCAACCTAGCTACTAATTGACTTAATAGTAGGCTAGTGTTAATGGGTATCAAATTGACCACTAAAGATTCTCAAATCACCAATTCAATTAGACCCAATGACTCAAGGTCACCCAATTCCCTTAGCCTAGGCCAAGAATATAGAAAACTACTCTATAACTAGTGAAATTATTTTATCAAACACCTAGAGTGCAATAAAAGTGAACATCATAAAATGCAAGAATTAATAGAAGCTATGACTAACATAAGCAAGAAATCAACAATAGCAACTAAGATAAACTTAAAAAGACATGGAAACATAAAATTGCATTAGATAAAATAAAACTCCAACAAAGGTTCATGAAAGTAAAAATGGAAAAATAAGGAAATTAACAAGAAAAACAAAGAGGATTAAGACAATAGAACAATAAAATATAAAGAGAGTTGAACTAAAAACAAGAATTAAAAGTTAGATCTAAGAAAATTTGACCTAAACTACCCTAAATTCTAGAGAGAAGGGAGAGCTTCTCTCTCTAGATTTCTAACCTAAAACATGATGAAAACTAAACTATAACTACTCGGTTTATTCCCCTTTCAATACATGGTTCAATAGCATCAGAAATGGGTTGGATTTGTGATGCCAGGGCATCTAGGCCAGTTTCACTGACCTTTTCTTTACTATTTTAGGGTAGTTTCATGCATTTTCTTAGGAAATAAGCAAGTTTTGGATGAAATTTCATTTACACCTTGATTCAAGAAACTATTGTGAATTTTACATGATTTCATGAGGATTATGCAAGGAATTGAATGACAAATTGATGATGCATGATGAGCGGATAATTTGTACGCTTTTTGGCATTGTTTTTAGTATGTTTTTAGTATGATCTAGTTAGTTTTTAGTATATTTTTATTAGTTTTTAGTTAAAATTCACTTTTTTGGACTTTACTATGAGTTTGTGTGTTTTTCTGTGATTTCAGGTATTTTCTGGCTGAAATTGAGGGACCTGAGCAAAAATCTGATTAAGAGACCAAAAAGGACTGCAGATGCCGTTGGATTCTGACCTCCCTGCACTCGAAGTGGATTTTCTGGAGCTACAGAAGCCCAATTGGCGCGCTCTCAACGGCGTTAGAAAGTAGACATCCTGGGCTTCCCAGCAATATATGATAGTCCATACTTTGCCCAAGATTCGATGGCCCAAACCGGTGTTCAAAGTCACCCTCAGAAATCCCAGCGTTAAACGCTGGAACTGGCACCCAAATGGGAGTTAAACGCCCAAACTGGCACTAAAGCTGGCGTTTAACTCCAAGAAGAGTCTCTACACGAAAATGCTTCATTGCTCAGCCCAAGCACACACCAAGTGGGCCCGGAAGTGGATTTTTATGTCATTTACTCATTTCTGTAAACCTTAGGCTACTAGTTTTCTATAAGTAGGACCTTTTACTATTGTATTAGAGAGCTTTTGATCATGTTTTTATGATTGAACCCTCATTGGGAGGCTGGCCATTCGGCCATGCCTAGACCTTGTTCTTATGTATTTTCAACGGTGGAGTTTCTACACACCATAGATTAAGGTGTGGAGCTCTGCTGTACCTCGAGTATTAATGCAATTACTATTGTTCTTCCATTCAATTCCGCTTGTTCTTGTTCTAAGATATCACTTGTTCTTCAACTTGATGAATGTGATGATCCGTGGCACTCATCATCATTCTCACCTATGAACATGTGACTGACAACCACCTCTGTTCTACTTTCGATTGGGTGAATATCTCTTGGATTCCTGATTGCACGATGCATGGTTGATCGCCTGACAACCGAGTGCTCGCCTGACAACCGAGCCAACCATTCCGTGAGATCAGAGTCTTCGTGGTATAGGCTAGAACTGATGGCGGCATTCAAGAGAATCTGGAAGGTCTAACCTTGTCTGTGGTATTCTGAGTAGGATTCAATGATTGAATGACTGTGACGTGCTTCAAACTCCTAGCAGGCGGGGCGTTAGTGACAGACGCAAAAGAATCGATGGATTCTATTCCGGCCTGACCGAGAACCGACATATGATTATCCATGCTGTGACAGAGCATAGGCAACGTAATCACTAAGAGGATGGGAGGTAGCCATTGACAACGGTGAAACCCTACATGAGCTTGCCATGGAAAGGAGTAAGAAGGATTGGATGAAGACAGTAGGAAAGCAGAGAGACGGAAGGGAAGGCATCTTCATGCACTTATCTGAAGTTCCTACCAATGAATTACATAAGTACCTCTATCTTTATCTTTATGTTTATTTCGTTCATCACCATATCCATTTGAGTTTGCCTGACTAAGATTTACAAGATGACCATAGCTTGCTTCATACTAACAATCTCCGTGGGATCGACCCTTACTCGCGTAAGGTTTATTACTTGGACGACCCAGTGCACTTGCTGGTTAGTTGTGCGAAGTTGTGTAATGCCATGGTATTGAGCTACCAAGTTTTTTGGGATTCATGACCGGGGATTATGAGAGTTGTGAAAAAGTATTGTTCATAATTTCGCGCACCAAGTTTTTGCCGCCGTTGCCGGGGATTGTTTAGTTTGGACAACTGAAGGTTCATCTTGTTGCTTAGATTAGGTATTTTTTTTTTGAAATTCTTGAAGATGAATTCTAGAGTTTCATGATGATTTGTTGAGATCTGGCTGGCTGAGAGGCCATGTCTAATCTCATTGGACCGAGGTTTCAACTTATCACCACAAGAGCTTGTTGATTTTTTATCAATCTTGCTTTTGGAGCAGTGATCTGCTAAGGCTTGGCTGGCCTTTGGCCATGTCTAGTGTTTTGGACCGAAGCTTTCTTTGAAAGCTTGGCTGGCTGTGAAGCCATGTCTAATTCCTGGACCGGAGTCTTAGACTAGCATTGCACTGATTCCTGGAATTCTCATTAAGAATTTTGATATCTTTTTTTTTTTCACTTAATTTTCGAAAAACACAAAAAAATCAGAAAAATCATAAAATCCAAAAATTTCTTGTTTGAGTCTAGTGTCTCATCTTAAGTTTGGTGTCAATTGCATGCATCCATTCATGTGTCCTTAAGAATCTTCAAGTAATTCTTGATGATTTCTTGCTCTGATCTTTGAATTCTATTGACTTGAGTGTTTTGTGTGTCTCATATGCATTCTCATTAGTGTCAGTAGTATACAAACTGCTAAGTTTGGTGTCTTGCATGCATTGTTATTTGATTCTTGTTGCATTTTGATTTTTCCTTATTATTAAAAATCCAAAAATATTTTTTTAATTTGTGTCTTTTCAAGTCAATAATACAGAGAATTGAAGATTCAGAACATACAGCAGAGGAATTACACAGAAAAAGCTGGGCGTTCAAAACGCCCAGTGAAGAAGGACAGACTGGCGTTTAAACGCCAGCCAGGGTACCTGGTTGGGCGTTTAACGCCCAAAAGGGTATAGTTTTGGGCGTTAAACGCCAGAATGTGCACCATTCTGGGCGTTTAATGCCAGGATGGCTAAAGGGGGAAGCTTTTGTTTTTCAATGCAATTTTTTTTTCAGGTTTTCAAAGTTTTTCAAAATCAAATCTTTTTCAAATCAATCTTTTCAATCAAATCTTTTTCAAATTCAGTTTCTTTCTATTTTCAAAGATACTTACTATCAATTAATGATTTGATTCAACATTTCAAGTATGTTACCTTTTCTGTTGAGAAAGGTTTAATGTTTGAATCATATCTTTTCTTGTTAGCCAAGTTTTTAATTTTCAAATCAAATCTTTTTAAAATGTTTTTCTAATCATATTTTCTTAACCACATCTTTTTCAAAATAATTTTCAATCAAATCTTCTTGATTTCTAATTTCAAAATCTTTTTCAAAAAAATCATTTTATTTCTTTCCCACTTTCATTTTTCGAAAATTAAGTAATGTTTTTCAAAAATGTTTTCAAATTTTTTTTTACTTAATTTTCGAAAATCACCTCCCTTCATCTCATATCCTTCTATTTATGGACTAACATTATCCCTTGATGCAAAATTCGAACCCCATCTCCTTTGATAAGTTCAAATTTTCTACTTCTGTCTTTTACTCTTCTTTTCTTCTGACACTTCAAGGAATCTCTATACTGTGACATAGAGGATTCCACATTTTCTTGTTCTCTTCTCTTTCATATGAGTAGGAGCAAAGACAAAGGCATTCTTGTTGAAGCTGATCCTGAACCTGAAAGGACCTTGAAGAGAAAGCTAAGAAAAGCCAAAGCACAACTCTCTTTAGAGGACCTGACCGAATTCTTCAAAGAAAAAGAACACATGGCAGCCGAAAACAACAATGCCAACAATGCAAGGAAGGTGCTGGGTGACTTTACTGCACCTACTCCCGACTTCTATGGGAGAAGCATCTCTATCCCTGCCATTAGAGCAAACAACTTTGAGCTTAAGCCTCAACTAGTTTCTCTAATGCAACAGAATTGCAAGTTCCATGGACTTCCATTGGAAGATCCTCATCAGGTTTTAGCTGCGTTCTTGCAAATCTGTGACACAGTCAAGACTAATGGGGTTGACCCTGAGGTCTACAGACTTATGCTATTCCCTTTTGCTGTAAGAGACAGAGCTAGGACATGGTTGGACTCTCAACCTAAAGAAAGTCTGGACTCTTGGGAAAAGCTAGTCAATGCCTTCTTGGCAAAGTTCTTTCCACCTCAAAAATTGAGTAAGCTTAGAGTGGAAGTCCAAACCTTCAGACAGAAGGAAGGAGAATCCCTCTATGAAGCTTGGGAAAGATACAAACAATTAATCAGAAAGTGTCCTTCTGATATGCTTTCTGAATGGAGCATCATAGGTATTTTCTATGATGGTCTCTCTGAACTATCCAAGATGTCTTTGGATAGCTCTTCTGGAGGATCTCTTCATCTGAAGAAGACGCCTACTGAAGCTCAAGAACTGATTGAAATGGTTGCAAATAACCAATTCATGTACACTTCTGAAAGAAATCCTGTGAACAATGGGACTAGTCAGAAGAAAGGAGTTCTTGAGATTGACACTCTGAATGCCATTTTGGCTCAGAATAAAATATTGACCCAACAAGTCAATATGATTTCTCAAAGTCTGTCTGGAATGCAAAATGCACCAAGCAGTACTAAGGAAGCTTCATCTGAGGAAGAAGCTTATGATCCTGAGAACCCTTCAATGGAAGAGGTGAATTACATGGGAGAACCCTATGGAAACACCTATAATCCTTCATGGAGGAATCATCCAAATCTTTCATGGAAGGATCAACAGAGACCTCAACAAGGTTTCAATAACAATAATGGTGGAAGAAACAGGTTCAGCAATAGCAAGCCTTTTCCATCATCTTCTCAGCAACAGACAGAGAGTTCTAAGCAGAATACCTCTGACTTAGCAACCATGGTCTCTGATCTAATCAAAACCACTCAAAGTTTCATGACTGAAACAAGGTCCTCCATTAGAAATTTGGAAGGACAAGTGGGTCAGCTGAGCAAGAAAATTACTGAACTCCCTCCTAGTACTCTTCCAAGCAATACAGAAGAAAATCCAAAAGGAGAGTGCAAGGCCATCAACATGGCCGAATTTTGGGAGGAAGAAGAGGCAGTGAACGCCACTGAGGAAGGCCTCAGTGGACGTCCACTGGCCTCCAATGAGTTCCCCAATGAGGAACCATGGGAATCTGAGGCTCAAAATGAGACCATAGAGATTCCATTGGACTTACTTCTGCCATTCATGAGCTCTGATGAGTATTCTTCCTCTGAAGAGGATGAGTATGTCACTGAGGAGCAAGTTGCTAAATACCTTGGAGCAATCATGAAGCTAAATGACAAGTTATTTGGAAATGAGACTTGGGAGGATGAACCTCCTTTGCTCACCAAGGAACTGGATGACTTGTCTAAGCAGAAACTGCCTCAAAAGAGACAGGATCCTGGGAAGTTTTCAATACCTTGTACCATAGGCACCATGACCTTCAAGAAGGCCTTGTGTGACTTAGGGTCAAGTGTAAACCTCATGCCTCTCTCTGTAATGGAGAAGTTAGGGATCTCTGAGATGCAAGCTGCAAAAATCTCACTAGAGATGGCAGACAATTCAAGAAAACAAGCCCATGGACTTGTAGAAGATGTTCTGGTTAAAGTTGAAGACCATTACATCCCTACTGATTTCATAGTCCTAGAGACCGGGAAGTGCATGGATGAATCCATCATCCTTGGCAGACCCTTCCTAGCCACAGCAAAGGCTGTGATTGATGTTGATAGAGGAGAGTTGATCATTCAAGTGAATGAAGAATCCTTGGTGTTTAAGGCCCAAGGATATCCCTCTGTCATCATGGAGAGGAAGCATGAAGAGCTTCTCTCAAAACAGAGCCAAACAGAGCCCCCACAGTCAAACTCTAAGTTTGGTGTTGGGAGGCCACAACCAAACTCTAAGTTTGGTGTTGAACCCCCACATTCAAACTCTAAGTTTGGTGTTGGGAGGTTCCAACATGGCTCTGAGTATCTGTGAGGCTCCATGAGAGTCCTCTGTCAAGCTACTGACATTAAAGAAGCGCTTGTTGGGAGGCAACCCAATGTTTTATAATTAACTATTTTATTTTGTTATTTTCTCTTTTTTGTAGGTTGATGATCATGAGAAGTCACAAAATCAATGAAAAAAGCAAAAACAGAATGAAAAACAGGAAGAAAAACAGCACACCCTGGAGGACGCACCCACTGGCGTTTAAACGCCAGTGAGGTTAGCTGTTGGGCATTTAACGCCCAGTCTGGCACCATTCTGGGCGTTTAACGCCAGAAAGGGGCACCAGACTGGCGTTAAACGCCAGAAAGGGGCAAGAAGCTGGCGTTAAACGCCAGAAATGGGCACCAGCCCGGCGTTTAACGCCAGAAATGGCACAAAACGTGATTTTGCATGCCATTTGGTGCAGGGATGACTTTTCCTTGACACCTCAGGATCTGTGGACCCCACAGGATCCCCACCTACCCTACCACTCTCTCTCTTCTTCACCAATCACCTCAACACCTCTTCCCCAAAAACCCCTCACCTATCAAATCCCATCTTTCTCTTCACCACTCACATCCATCCTTCATAAAACCCCACCTACCTCACCATTCAAATTCAAACCACTTTCCCACCCAAACCCACCCTCAAATGGCCGAACATCCCTTTCCCCCTCTCCTATATAAACCCTCCTTCACTCCTTCATTTTCACACAACATACACACCGCTTCTCCCCTTCTTGGCCGAAAATTAAAGCCATTCCCTTTCCCCTCATTTCTTCTTCTTCTACTCTCTTCTTTCTTCTTTTGCTCGAGGACGAGCAAACATTTTAAGTTTGGTGTGGTAAAAGCATTGCTTTTTGTTTTTCCATAACCATTTATGGCATCCAAGGCCGGAGAAACCTCTAGAAAGAGGAAAGGGAAGGCAAAAGCTTCCACCTCCGAGTCATGGGAGATGGAGAGATTCATCTCAAGGGTGCATCAAGACCACTTCTATGAAGTTGTGGCCTTGAAGAAGGTGATCCCCGAGGTCCCTTTTTCACTCAAAAAGAGTGAATATCCGGAGATCCGACATGAGATCCGAAGAAGAGGTTGGGAAGTTCTTACCAACCCCATTCAACAAGTCGGAATCTTGATGGTTCAAGAGTTCTATGCCAATGCATGGATCACCAAGAACCATGACCAAAGTGTGAACCCGAATCCAAAGAATTATCTTACTATGGTTCGGGGGAAATACTTGGATTTTAGTCCGGAAAGTGTGAGGGTGGCGTTCAACTTGCCTATGATGCAAGGAGATGAACATCCTTACACTAGAAGGGTCAACTTTGATCAAAGGTTGGACCAAGTCCTCACAGTCATATGTGAAGAGGGCGCCCAATGGAAGAGAGATTCAAGAGGAAAGCCGGTTCAATTGAGAAGGCATGACCTCAAACCCGTGGCTAGAGGATGGTTGGAGTTCATCCAACGCTCAATCATTCCCACTAGCAACCGGTCTGAAGTTACATTAGACCGGGCTATCATGATCCATAGCATCATGATTGGAGAAGAAATAGAAGTTCATGAGGTTATAGCCCAAGAACTCTATAAGGTGGCGGACAAGTCCTCTACCTTAGCAAGGTTAGCCTTCCCTCATCTCATTTGTCACCTCTGTTATTCAGTTGGAGTTGACATAGAGGGAGACATCCCCATTGATGAGGACAAGCCCATCACTAAGAAGAGGATGGAGCACACAAGAGACCCTACTCATCATGAAATCCCTGAGATTCCTCAAGGGATGCATCATCCTCCATGAGATTAGAGAAGATCAAAGACTCATGAGAGAGGAGCAACAAAGACAAGGAAGAGACATTGAGGAGCTCAAGCACTCCATAGGATCTTCAAGAGGAAGAAAGAGCCGCCATCACTAAGGTGGACCCGTTCTTTGATTTCCTTGTTCTTTATTCTTCTGTTTTTCGAATTTTATGCTTATGTTTGTCCATGTTTGTGTCTTGTGATCATTAGTATCTTAGTGTCTATGCCTTAAAGTTATGAATGTCCTATGAATCCATCACCTTTCTTGAATAAAACGTGCTCAATTGAAAAGGAAAGAAGTGCATGAATTTTGAATTTTATAACAGTTTAATTATTGTGATGTGGTGGCAATATTTTTGTTTTCTGAATGTATGCTTAAACAGTGCATATGTATCTTGAATTTGTGGTTCATGAATGTTGGCTCTTGAAAGAATGATGAAAAAGGAGACATGTTACTGAGGATCTGAAAAATCATTACAATGATTCTTGAAGCAAGAAAAAGCATTACTATTAAAAAAAATCGAAAAAAAAGAGAAAAAGAAAAAAAAAACGAAAAAAAAGAGAAGAAAGAAAGAAAAAAATAAAGTTGTGATCCAAGGCAATAAGAGTGTGCTTAAGAACCCTGGACACCTCTAGTTGGGGACTCTAGCAAAGCTGAGTCACAATCTGAAAAGGTTCACCCAATTATGTGTCTGTGGCATGTATGTATCCGGTGGTAATACTGGAAGACATAGTGCTTTGGGCCACAGCCAAGACTCAATAAGTAGCTATTTTCAAGAATCATCATACTCTACTAGGAGAATCAATAACACTATCTGGATTCTAAGTTCCTAAAGAAGCCAATCATTCTGAATTTCAAAGGATAGAGTGAGATGCCAAAACTATTCAGAGGCAAAAAGCTAAAAGCCCCGCTCATCTAATTAATACTGATCTTCACAGATGTTTTTGGGATTCATTGCATATTCTCTTCTTTTTATCTTATTTTTCAGTTGCTTGAGGACAAGCAACAATTTAAGTTTGGTGTTGTGATGAGCGGATAATTTGTACGCTTTTTGGCATTGTTTTTAGTATGTTTTTAGTATGATCTAGTTAGTTTTTAGTATATTTTTATTAGTTTTTAGTTAAAATTCACTTTTCTGGACTTTACTATGAGTTTGTGTGTTTTTCTGTGATTTCAGGTATTTTCTGGCTGAAATTGAGGGACCTGAGCAAAAATCTGATTAAGAGACCAAAAAGGACTGCAGATGCTGTTGGATTCTGACCTCCCTGCACTCGAAGTGGATTTTCTGGAGCTATAGAAGCCCAATTGGCGCGCTCTCAACGGCGTTGCAAAGTAGACATCCTGGGCTTTCCAGGAATATATGATAGTCCATACTTTGCCCAAGATTTGATGGCCCAAACTGGCATTCAAAGTCACCCTCAGAAATCCCAGCGTTAAACGCTGGAACTGGCACCCAAATGGGAGTTAAACGCCCAAACTGGCACTAAAGCTGGCGTTTAACTCCAAGAAGAGTCTCTACACGAAAATGCTTCATTGCTTAGCCCAAGCACACACCAAGTGGGCCCGGAAGTGGATTTTTATGTCATTTACTCATTTCTGTAAACCTTAGGCTACTAGTTTTCTATAAGTAGGACCTTTTACTATTGTATTAGAGAGCTTTTGATCATGTTTTTATGATTGAACCCTCATTGGGAGGCTGGCCATTCGGCCATGCCTAGACCTTGTTCTTATGTATTTTCAACGGTGGAGTTTCTACACACCATAGATTAAGGTGTGGAGCTCTGCTGTACCTCGAGTATTAATGCAATTACTATTGTTCTTCCATTCAATTCCGCTTGTTCTTGTTCTAAGATATCACTTGTTCTTCAACTTGATGAATGTGATGATCCGTGACACTCATCATCATTCTCACCTATGAACATGTGACTGACAACCACCTCTGTTCTACTTTCGATTGGGTGAATATCTCTTGGATTCCTGATTGCACGATGCATGGTTGATCGCCTGACAACCGAGTGCTCGCCTGACAACCGAGCCAACCATTTCGTGAGATCAGAGTCTTCGTGGTATAGGCTAGAACTGATGGCGGCATTCAAGAGAATCCGGAAGGTCTAACCTTGTCTGTGGTATTCTGAGTAGGATTCAATGATTGAATGACTATGACGTGCTTCAAACTCCTAGCAGGCGGGGCGTTAGTGACAGACGCAAAAGAATCGATGGATTCTATTTCGGCCTGACCGAGAACCGACAGATGATTATCCATGCTGTGACAGAGCATAGGCAACGTAATCACTGAGAGGATGGGAGGTAGCCATTGACAACGGTGAAACCCTACATGAGCTTGCCATGGAAAGGAGTAAGAAGGATTGGATGAAGACAGTAGGAAAGCAGAGAGACGGAAGGGAAGGCATCTTCATGCACTTATCTGAAGTTCCTACCAATGAATTACATAAGTACCTCTATCTTTATCTTTATGTTTATTTCGTTCATCACCATATCCATTTGAGTTTGCCTGACTAAGATTTACAAGATGACCATAGCTTGCTTCATACTAACAATCTCCGTGGGATCGACCCTTACTCGCGTAAGGTTTATTACTTGGACGACCTAGTGCACTTGCTGGTTAGTTGTGCGAAGTTGTGTAATGCCATGGTATTGAGCTACCAAGTTTTTGGGATTCATGACCGGGGATTATGAGAGTTGTGAAAAAGTATTGTTCACAATTTCGCGCACCAATGCATAATCTCATGAATGGGGCTAGAGCTTTGATGTACTTTATTTGCTTGATTTCAGGACAAAGGAAGCAAGGAAGAACCACGTTAGTAGCCACGTTAATCTAATTAACGTGACCACTAACGTGGAATGGGAATGAGCTTGCAACGTTAATGAGAAAACTGATCGCCAATAACGTCTTCGAAGCCATCATAGCCTACGTTAATTGCCACGTTAACTACATTAACGTGGTAGTTAACATGGAGAAAATGGAGCTCCAGCGTTAGTGGTAAAAGTGAATACCACTAACGCTACAAATTGGCAATTGGCCACGTTAAGAGTCACGTTAACTTAGTTAACGTGAACTCTAACGTGGAAGGAGAAGACAATGCCAACGTTAGTGACACTCACCTTTGTCACTAACGTTGGATTGAGCCAACATTGCCCACGTTAGTGGTCACGTTAAGACCACTAACGTGAGAAATAACGTGGAGCTAAGCATGATGAACCAATGTTAGTGACACTCATCTTTGTCACTAGCATTGTAGATGGCATTCACTACCACGTTAGTGGCCACGTTAACCTAGTTAACGTGAACTCTAACGTGGGGAGGAGGGGCGTTTGGAGCGTTAGTGACAAAGGTAAGTGTCACTAACGCTCTCGAAGCTAAGGCATGCCCACGTTAAGAGTCACGTTAGTTATACAAACGTGAACTCTAACGTAGGGAAAGGGGGCACAATGCAACGTTATTTGAAAAGGTGATTCCCAATAACGTTTGCGAAGGACCATGAGGCAACGTTAGTGGTCATGTTAGTGCCACTAACGTTGAAGTTAACATGGACCATTTTGGGGTTGGGACGTTAGTGAAAAAAGTGATTGCCACTAACGTTCTCGAAACCACATTTTCACTTAACGTTAACACCGCTAACGTCCTAACTAACGCCTATGCCTAAGTCACACTTCTCTGCAAGCTGAGCCCACTGAAGATTGTAACTGCTTCAACTCAAGATCTAAGGCCCACATCCAGGACTTGAAGAACTCACTAGAAGATCAAGAAGAGTAGTATATATAGGAGTAGTTTTGAACTATACGAAAGCTTGGCACTTTGGAGAACTACCCTCTGTATATTTACTTTTCTGCATGTATTCTTTACTACCTTTTTCCATTCCCAGAGCTATGAACAACTAAACCCCTTTCATTGGGTTAGGGAGCTCTGTTGTAATTTGATGGATCAATTATAGTTTTCATTCTTCTTCCTCTTTCTTTTCTCTTGATTTACTAGAAAGCTTTCGATCTTAATTCAATTGGTTAGTTGTCTTGGGAAAGAAACTCTCCACAATTAGATCTCCTTTGAGCCTTGGAAAAGAGATGAGGAGATCATGCTAGAAATGCTTTCTCATGTTGGACCAAATTGGGATTTGGACGGATATAGTGACATGTAATCCTCCCAATACTTTGATTTGGAAATACATGTGGTATAATCAGTGACCAAACTTCATCTCTTCCCATGAGCAATTAAATCAAGGAATTGGGCAATTGTTCAAGCTTAGAGAAATTGGATTTCCAAGGAATTGGGATCCAATCACTTAAGATTGCCAAGGAGATCAATGAATGCATTGATTGAGGAAGAGATGACAATGAACTTGATCCGGAGAATGCAACATCTCTTAAGCCCAATGAATTCCCCATTTCTGATCTTACCCATTCTCTTTACTTTCTGCCATTTATTTCCATGTTCATCTCCCTAAATCCCCATTTAAGATTTTGCATTTTATTTTCTACAATTTACTTTCCCAACATTTAATTTCCTGCAATATCAACTACATTCTTTTTAGCTCAACTAGCACATCCTTCCAACTAAAGTTGCTTGACCAATCAATTCCTATGGGATTCGACCTCACTCTATTGTGAGTTTTTACCTGACGACAATTCGGTATACTTGCCAAAGGAAAATTTGTTGAGAGGCAAGTTTTCGTGCATCAATTGGGGGCAAAATGCTTCAGAAATCGCTGGTCATGTGTTGCCTTTAAGTGAGTCATGCTGATCCTTCGATGCACACGCATGGGCAACGCGTACGCGTCATCTAACTGCAAGGTAACTATGGCAATTTGTATATCATTTTGAAGCCCCAGATGTTAGCTTTCCAACACAACTAGAACCGTCTCATTTGGACCTCTATAGCTCAAGTTATGATTGATTTAGTACAAAGAGATCAGGATTGACAACTTAGCAACTCCTTTATTTCTTCATGAGTTCTCCTAGTTTGCATGCTTTTCTTCCATTTCTTTCAAGCCATTCTTGCCTTCAAAACTTTAAATCACTCAATAAAACATATCAAGGCATCAAATGAAATTAAAGTGAATTAAATTTAACAATTTTAGGCTTAAAAAGCATGTTTTCACTCTTAAGCACAAATTAGGGAGAGTTTACAAAACCATGCTATTTTTGTGAATAAATGTGAGATAAGTTGATAAAATTCCCTAAATTCAACACAAGATAAACCAAAAAATTGGGGTTTATCAGTAAGTTAGCTAGGATTTATGGATTAATAACAATTATGCTCATTTGACTTACTCTTCGATGTTAAGGATTGACTAGGTGAGATTCCGGTCAGCCATACGGCGGTGAATTTGTTCCCGGGCCTTGTACACACCGCTTGTCACACTATGGGAGCTGGCCATGCCCGAAGTCGTTACCTTAACCGTAAGGAGGGGGATGCCGAAGGCAGGGCTAGTGACTGGAGTGAAGTCGTAACAAATATTCCTTTTTGATTTAAAAAATTTCCTATAATTTAATCTATAACAATTTTCGCATTCAATCCATAAATTCTTGTATTTTTGAGTTTCATCGAGATCTTTAGAATCCTCTCTTTTAGTTAAATTCTCATTCGGGTCCATTATAATTATCATAGTTGTGGTTGTGACAAGGAAGGAATTCCATAACTCATCCCAAGTCAAGGTTCCATTTAAGTTTTGCACCACACTCTTCACTCACTTTAAATCATTACTTGTCCATATTACATAGATAGTTCTTTTATTCCTTTATTAGTTTATTAATTGCAATTTTAATTGTTCTTTTATTTCTTAATTGTTTGCTTCAACCATTGAAAATCCCCTTGCTTCTCACAACCAAAATTGTGCGCTTATTGTCACTAGTTCCTAGGGAAGACGACCCGAGGTTTAACTACTCTCGGTTATTTTAATTTGAATTTAAACTTTGATTGATGGGATTTGATTGCCGGTTTGGACTATACTACAGACAAGGTGATTCTTGTTTTGAGAAATTTTGAACCGGCACAAATCCCCATCTATCAGTTGTACCGAAATAACAAAATGCACAAGAAGAGGAACCTAGGTGCATCCCAAGAAAAAGAGTTCAAATAAAGGACCTTTGGTAGAAATAACAGAGCGTATAGAGTAAAAGAAATATCAACTAACTTTGAAGAATACGGTTTGCGAATAAGAGTAATTCTACTCACAGCGAGCTCCCAAGATTCAAGGATTAGGTGTTTATACCAAGACAAGCTCACGCTAATCCTGGAAGAATCAAGATTCATGCACATAAGAAGTAGAGCTGAAAGGAGGATCAAGTCATTTAAGAACAACACCGGATAGAGCATTAATACGAGTTCTAAAGGAAAGTTTAGGTCAAGTCACAAAGATCCGTTGGCACACTCCTTCTCGCATAAAGTCCCCTGCCGTTCTCTTCCTTCTTCACCTGGCATAACTGGCGCTTCTCCCATGGAAACACTTAGTTGGACAATTCTCACCTGGCATAACTGGCGCTTCTCCCATGGAAACACTTAGTTGGACAATTCTCTCTTCCAGTACTCCCTTCAACTGGATCATAAGTTCTACCGATTATAATGGTATCTTCGCTTGTGGTGCAATCAACACTAATCCGAATTTCGGTACTAAGTCTATCGCAAACTCACTTTCTCTCTGAGATGGAAATTCTGGTACACCTTCAAGAATTGTCTCGGAAACTCTCTCGTGGTAGGAATTTGGTCTCAACTTCACTTGGCTGTTAAACAATTAACAACTAAAGGTTGAATTCACTCTATAACTTTTTCTTGAAGTTCTACCGTCACTGAATTTCAAATAATAACTCCGCATAGCCCTCAACACTCCTGATTCTTTAGACATAATCCAACCTGATTCCACTACGTCACTTTGATCCTTAACCTTCAAAATTCTAGCCACTCCTCTAAGTTAACTAAATATCACTCCGTCTCAACAATTAATAGTCTTCGACTAGTCATCGACTTGGACTTAATGATTATCAAAACTTATCATGCATCACGAATAAATATTACATATCAATGGTATGCAAGGTAGTTAAAAATTCAACTGCTACTTTGCAATTACCTCGGGTCTAACAATCAAATTCAGCTACATCCCGGCCTTTCCTGTGTGGACAATCCTGAGATATATCCCCTGGCTTCCCGCACCGGTAACACACACCTAGTCTGGCCCTGCATGGTCTGTTTGGATAATACTTTTTGCATCTCAGACACTTTAAGTATTCCGGTTGAGTAGTAGTCTGCCTTTCTGAATTCGGCCCCTGACGGTTGTCGTTCCTTCGGTCATTGTTCCAGCGCTGAGAACGTGAAGTGACATAACAACACCTCTTGAAACTTTGGCTCCTTGTGTAATCTTCGTCTTCTTTCCTTTTTTCTTTGTGAAAGATTCCCGGTGGTAACTTTCTACCACCACAGTCTGTCTTGAACTCTCTCCCATTGCTTGACCCGTGTTAACTAATGCCGGATAATTCACTATTTCCACTGGTATCACTGTACTTGGGACATTATTTCCGCCATCAATATCATTACCATCGTCATTGCCAATTCTAACTTGTGTTTCCATCCTATCTATCGCTCGACTGGTTGCAGTAGCAACAGCACCAATGGCAGCAGCGGCACTCGTCATCGCGGTCCAAAATTGGTCAAACTACCTACCAGTATGATTACCTCATTACCTCTCCATCTCCGACCTTGATTATGTCCACGCCCACGCCCATGAGATGCCATCTGGTTCCTATTCACACCAAACAAGTGATATCAAGGTGATCAGTCTCAATATCAGAAGTCTAGTGATTCGAAGTCCTAAATGCATGCTCATGAGCATTCATGCCATATATATCCGTTAAATATCCAAATTAGCACACTCAGAGTATGCCTAGAAGCATAGCTAGTCCGTCCCTTATGCTCTACAAAAATGAACTACTCTGATACCATAATGTAACACCCTACCACACAGAGCTTTACACCTAGGATGTAAATCAGAGGTGGCAAGGTGCTACGACCTCTAAAAATGAAAATATATATAATAATATTGAAAAAGACACAGTATACGAAGAGCCTTGAAACATGGATAAAACAAAATTACAAAATATAAAGCGCAATGCTCAGGAAACGTGATTACTTGCGTGTGAAGAAACTAAGGTTCAAAGGCATAAATAAACAGAAAGTAGGAATAGAGGATCAAGAATACAAAAATAACAAGCTCCTACTCAGCCTGCGAAGCTAAGGCTGGCTAGAGAATATTTATATACATATATACATATCCCAAATCCAAAATACATAGATAAAACCCTAGTTCTCCATAATCCTCTAGGAGGAGCAAAATAAACAAGTATGTAAGAGGAGATTTACATATATACATATATTAAAAGAATAAAGGAAACCCCAAAATGAAAACCACTTCACTGCAGAAACTTTAGACGCCTACCGAGGAGCCTCTCGACCTGCATCTGAAAAACAACAATACAGTATGGAATGAGAATCGGAGGTTCTCAGCATGGTAAAGGTTCCACGCATAAAAGATATAAGGTCCTGGGTATGCTAGAGGCAATCCTAGAACGTCGTCACTCGGTTATAAAGCTTAAGGAACTAAAAACAGAAGCCATAAATGGGTGGTTCTCTAAGGCTTTCTAAACTAAACTACTTCTTTAAATCTAACTAAAACTAAACTAGAAACCTAAATCTCTCTGCCTTTCCTCCGTTCCTCCATCTCCGATGAAATTACAAAGACAGACAAGCAAACAAAGGCAGATACAGGTAAAATACAAATAGTACAAATAGCAAGTATAACAACTAGCATGTTATAAGCAGTTAAGCATTCCAAGTTAATGCACAATCAAACAATTGAAACAATATGCACATGATGCATGCCTGTCCTATGGCTGATGAGGCTCATCTGTCGGTTATCAAGTCAACCCGACAAGTCTGGCTGTTAAACCCTGGACTGTCCGCCGTCACGCGTCCCTATGAATCTATGCATAGCTTTTTCTTTTTTCATTCATAATTCATACATTCATATATATAACTTTACTCAATGGGGGTTACATTCCCAGGAATTTATACGTGCTCGGTCACCCTTACGACGTAAGGTCAACAAAGTATCGAGTCTCAACCTGGAACACGTAGTGGCAAGCCACGGTGCTTTACCCAGGAAAACTCGTATCTCAGATAATCATTTCATATACATTTATTAACATCTCATAATCACTCATTATGGCTGTAAAGTCACTTTATACATCATATGTTTGCATCTTTATACATAGTTTATCATAACCTGGAGCAAATAGGGGCGAAACCACAACCCTTGCGTCTACCCGGAGAGCCTGTATACTAACCAACCTAGAGCAAGTGGGGCGAAACCATAACCATTGCGTCTAACCAGGAGGTACATTCTAATATGCCCACAAGGAACAAAAGAGAGGATCCTAACCTCCCACCATCTCGTTGGGGGCGATTTTACAATACCAGGAGGAATAAGGAAGGGGATCATCACCTTCCACCATCTCTTGGGATCGCACTTTCAAGAAAGAGTGCTCAAATGCAACATTTATTCCTTTCTTTAGCCAGTTTCATAATTGAAATAGTTCATATATATACATATACATAAGCACCCTACCTTCTCATACATTAATCATCACTTCTCAAACTTTCTTCATCCCCAAGTTACAACCTATTCCTAGCTTCATATCATTACTAAGCTTACTAACAAGATATAGGACCAAAGGAATGAAAATAGAAGTTTAGAGGTTTAAAATCAAGTTTAAAACACAAAAATCTCATTTGCTGAAAACAAGGGTCACACGTACGCGTGGGAGTGCATTTCTGAAAGGTCACGCGTCTGCATGGACCACACGTACGCGTGGGCGTGGGCATACGATTTTCTACGCTCGTGTATGCAAGCACTCTACTCACGTATGCGAGATACCCAACCCGAATAGGTTGGTCACGTCGCATGCAATGGTCGCATACGCAAGTTATGCAGAACATTAAAAATGCCGAATGCTGCAGAATTTTCATCTTTGCACTCCAAACTTCCGATACGCATTACTTTTTCGTTTTAAGTCATTTTTCATCCGTTCTTTGAACGGCATAAACTTCACGAACCCAATCTTTATTTAAAACAAGTTTGAAAGAATTTGGTGGTTCGAAAGCCAAGTCATGACTCGCCGAAATTCGACTAAAATTAGTTTTTCACAAAAACTTCAAACCTCAAGTTTTATTAAAAAACCAAACCCACTCCCAACCTTCTATACACATATATTCAGCACCCCAACACCAATTAAATTCAGCACCCCAACACCGATTACCATATTACATCCATCACATATTACCATATACAACCATTCCTCAACTTTAATAAACCATATGCACAAATTTCCTAATAATGTTAACAAAATCATCAAAATACCACCATCCGTTCCTATTTACTCATATCACAATCATCAACTTATCTCCTAACAACCTAGCATCATCAGAAACAATAATCATGCAGCAAACACTCAATTCATATCATGTTCATCATCAGGGGCGCTATGCAATAAACATGCTCATACGTTCCAACTTATCCTATCGTCATCTAGCCTAAGTTTTCACAGAATATTATATATTAAATATATGAAATCTAAACCATACCTTGGCCAATTTTTACATATTTTCCAAGGCACCCACTTAAGCAGAGAGCAATCCCTCAACACCAAAATTCAGCAATTAGATCTCACTCTAATCTTTCAATTAAGCTTCCAACATGTCCAATTGCCTCATATCACATATATATATACACCTAACATATTTATCACAAACATATCCCCAAAATTCAATACCTAAAATACGAAACCAAGTAATTAGCTAGGGTTTTAGAATTCTCACCTTACACAAGCACCAAAGAAGCAAGATTGAAAGTTTCTCTCAAACTAATTCGAGCTTAAACATCAAAATTGAACAATTTTCAATATCGTGGCTTATAAATTTTGAAACTGGAAATGAGGAAATTGAGGAAGCAAAACATGACTTTCTTGCCTTATAATGTACTGGGCTTTGTAGAGCTCAACGTTGCAGTCACATGACAGCAAACAGTGCAGCGATCAGAGATTCGAATCAAAAGTTATATGGATTTGATTGAGAATCAAGGGTTTGGTGTTTTGGGGTTTTCTTCCCCCTTTTCCATTGTTTCCAGCGTGTAAATGGAAATGTTTAAGGGAAGGGAACTGAACTTTTGGCCTTTTATGTGATGGGCTTTGGGCCTGGTTCGGTCTCGGTTCATCAGTTCGGCTCGTTCGGTCTAATTTTGAGCTAAATTCTTTGAAATCAGTGTAAAAATTCTCGTTTTAATTAGCTCTATCTTATATTAATATAAAATTTACATTTCTAATTTTTTTTTATTAAAATTTAATTTATTGACTAATTATTTACTAATTTTCTTTATCTTAACATATATTAGAAGAATAATTTAGGTCAAATATATAAAATTACAAAATATTTTATAATAGTTATAAAATACAATAAAAATAAATAAATAAAAATATTTATACTTTATTCTATGATAAGAATAAATTTATTATTTCACAATTCACATATAATGCACATTTTAATTTATATATAACATAGATAAGGATATTAATGTAATTTTATTCAATTATAATTTTCTCCCTTCTTACTTTTTTCTATCAAAATAAAAGAATTTTTTTCTATTTTGTGGGAAAAAATTGCCATTCAATTCATTGCATAGACGGTTAGAACATTCTCCTTTGAACCGAAGAACAAAACCCTAAATACGACACTCAATGAACACCCTTGTGTTAACATGTGAAAACTCATAAGCAATGATTTTTTAAAACTATGCGTCATTGGGAGGTAGATTTACCGTTTTGGTGTTTTTATATTATATAATTATATAATACTAGTAACTTAATAGGCACGACATTATCATGCTATTCAGCCACTTTTTTTATCGAGTTTAAGAATTTTTTATATTTTATATTTAAAATTATAAATTTAATATCAATAATTGAAAAATAAATTATAAAAACAAAATATCTTATGTATTTAACATGTAAATGTATAAAATAAATAAATTTAAATTAGAAATAAAAAGTAAGATTAAAAAAGAATTACACTGTTATTACGTGTAATTATATCAAGATAAAAACTTACTAACATTATTTATAGATTAGTTATTTATAGATTAGTTATTTATAAATGTTATGAAATTTATTTATTTTTCAGTTCCATTTAATTTAAAACAAATTTAAAAATTTATATTTAAAATATTCTTTATCTCTATGCATAAGTCTAATAGATAAAAAATTTATTTCTTTAATCTTATATTGAACATCTTTAATTATTTTAATATTATTATTTTTTAGTTATTAATTTTTAATTTAATTATTATCTCACTATTACTATTATGTTCCCTTATTTTATTTCTTTTTTTTATTTTCTTCTTCTATTCACTCCTACAACAATTAATTATCACCATATTATAACAATCCGTATTTTTAAAAATCTAAATATAAATAAGTTATAATTTATTTTATTAAGTTTGAACTTTATATTTTTAGAAATTCTTTTATTAAAAGTAATTATATTAATTAAAAGATAGATTGATTTTAAATCAATCAAGATTCTTACGTAACTTTAGTATAATGGAAGTTAGAATTTAGAAATAAAATAATTACACAATTTAATTTAATTAACTGATATTGTGAATAAGTTATGATTTATATTATTAATTTGAGCTCTTCATTCATAGAAATTAATTTATTAAGGAAGATTAAATTAATTTTATGAATACTTTGAATTTAAGATAATATTTTTGCACAATTTTTATTGTAGATGGTTATTTTGTATAATTGAAATTAAAGTTTTCACGATAAAAAAAATAAGAAAAAATTATATGATTTAATTTAAGTAATTAATATTTTGAATTTAAACTGTGTTTTATATAACGTAGTTAATATATTTATTTTAGAATTTAAATTAGATATAATTATTTGAATTATTGGTATATTTTTCATAAAATGAATTATTCGTTGTTAAAATAGTTAGTAAGAAGTTTTAATTTGAAAAGATAAACATCTCTGAGATCTTAACTATTTTCTCATCATTATTTTACACAAAATCTTTTATTGCTTTTCTTGCTTATTTGATTTATGCGTTTCAACAAATAACCATCTTTTACTGTTTGCCTGACTAAATTCAATAGGATAAATATTGATTGCTCAGTTCGACAATTCTCGTGAAATCGACCCTCACTGACCTAAGATATTACTTGGATGACCCAGTCTACTTGCCGGTTAAGTTGTGCGAGTTCTAATTTTACGCACCAAGCAAAGTCCTAATTCAACAAAACAACTGTTGCTTATATACTTTTCGTTTTTCTATTCAGCCACTCGCTGACAAATGCTCTCCATAATCCCATATAATCATCTTTAAATATTAGGTACATGACACTTACTCTTTCTATCACTAATTAATTACAAGAAGATAAATAAAAAAAAGACACAAAAACCAACAATAACATAACATCAACAACTATTATAAGATGAAAGATTCAGAAAAATAACGCAACAACATCCAAAGTGTTTTTGGTCAAAATTAAAGTTACTATTGTTCCAATTACCTATTTCAATTCCAATTAACTCAGTTTAGAACAAAATTAAAGGACATAAAGCAAAAAAAAAAAAAGAATAGAATAAAAACCTAATTACAGAAGTAAGAAGGCTAAGTAAGGAGGCTGTAGGAGAGCCGCGATAACAACACCACCACCCACTGCGACGGTACTTCAACGAGTCATTAAGGATGATCGGAGGAAGAAATATGTTCTGAGTGAAAGGACAGCAGACGCTTCTTGTCCCAACAGCGGCAACAGTGAAGCTTAACAAAAATGAATTTGAGTTTGTTCAAAATTATAGAGAGACAGAGAAAGAAAGAGAAAGTTAAAACTTTCTAACTAATTATAAAGAATCACCACCATCAAAGTTATTAAATTTGAGTGTATTAAGTAAGGATTAAGAAGCAAATCAAAACGATAAATCTAAAAGTTTTCTATTTCTCTTTATTTAGTATTTCACTCTAAGTAACTATTTTTTATGTGTAGTATTCAATGATGAACAAAATAATAAAAAAATTCGCATTAGATTATGAAAATTAATCTCATTCTTATAATAAGATGGCATTATTTCAAAAAATGTAAAATAAAATAATAAAATATAATTTAATTAATGTGCACAATAAAATAAATGTGAAACTTATTTAGTAGCAGTCAAATATAGATTGCAATGGCTGCCTTCTATTCTAAGGTATTATATTAAACTACAACTTAAATTTATAATTATTAGTTAAAAAACTTACAATTATATATTATTTTTATTATTTTAGTTGAAAATAATATATTTTAATATTATTTTTTATGATTACTTGCATCAAATTTTGATAATTTAGGCAAAAATTTTAAATACTTTATCTCTTAATTTTTTTCACAAAACTTCAATAACTCATAAAAGTTAACAAAATAGATAGTTATAAATCAAAGTAATAAACAAGAGTAAAAGTTGTGATAATAATACTTGGTAATAATTAATAAGGATAGGGTGAAGAGAAGGTAGAAGGAGAAGGAAAAAAATGAGAAAAAAGAACAAAGTAATATAATATAGCTATGAGAGAATGACAGGTATGTGTATAGAGAATAATATACACTAAGAGAAAGAATAGTATTTAATATAGTGAAGGAATATAATAAAAATATAAATTAATAATTTTAAAAAATAAAAAATATTATTATAAATTCATATCTATAACAATATATAACTGTAATACATAAATTTAGTGTCCGGAATTTCTTTCCAATATTATCCTTTCTAATTAACTTCTCCGCTTAACGTCGGTTAATACAGAATAAATGAATAAACTTATATAATTCTATCTTCACTTCAAATTTAATGTGGTTAAAAAAATAAATAAATAAATTTATATAATATTTATAAATAATTACTTTATAAATATTTATCTTGATTTTGTTACACATAATAATAATATAATAAATTTTTTAATATCTTATTTAATTTATATTTTTAAATTTTATGTTTTAAAATTTAAATAATTTATAAAATTTTTATATTTTTTTTAAATATTTTTATTCTTAATATTTAAATTATTTTATGAAATCTATAATTTTAAAAATAAAAATATAAAAAATTAATTTTTTAAAAACAATAAAAAAATGATGCCCTTTGAGCGGCGAGTAATAATATTTTTTTTGTTTTCTGTGTTAATAATAATGTTAAATTAGAGGTGGAAACTTAGGTGAAGTCAACTTTATGTAAAGTTAATATCAGAGAATTGTTGACTAAAAATTTAGTCAAATCAGTCAAATTATTTAACGAGTCTCAAAAATCAACTTCGCGAGAAGTCGACTTTACCTCAGTTTTCGCTTCAATTAGATTAGATATTCAACAGTTATATTTGTTAGCGTAACCACTGGGAATTTGAGTTGTTTATACAACAAAATACTATGGCGTGCAACAGCAAATTAGTTATTCGGAGAATGAAACTGAAGACAAGTGAAATCCTTGCAACACATCTCGTCTTCCCTGATTCTGCCCCTCCAAAAATCCTAATCCCTAATTTTTCCTCACATCCTTTTTCGTCGTCTAGAATTCAAACAATTTCGTTATTGCAAAAATCAACATCAAGCGAGCTTTCCCAGTCCATGATCATTTCCAGGTATCTTCCTTACCTTTCCATGCAAAACTCATTTCATTCTTAATAGTAGGTTTTGGCTTCTAAATAATTGGGGTCTCCATAAGGTTTAACTTCATTTTGACTTTCATAATATGCTAGATTTCTTTCTCCAGTTTATTTGCCTGATTTTTTTTTGTAATAATAAAAGCTAAAATTAAAAGATTAAGTATTTATCTATTCAATTTTTTGGATTAAGAAGGTAAACTAATGGAAGTTTAACAATCAACTTGGTGACATTACATGTTATGGGATTATGGAAATGTGCATCTAACTGTTTATTTTCAATAAATTTTTTTCCCTTTAATTGATTAATCTCAAGATGGCTAAATAAGGCTATATGGAAAAGCTTTACAAATTGACAATATTGGATTAAGATTAGGCTGCATAAAGATGTGGTATTTTTTTGTGTTCTTACTCGGAGATATATGAAAATTCCAACATGTTGTTTATCTTTAATGATAAAGAATACTTTTGTCATTCATAGATTATTTTTTAATCGAGATTTCATAATCTAATAATCCTGAATGACCATTTTATTTGCTCTGTTTGTTTAATATTCTTCCTCTTTCATGTTTTTTAAAAATGAAGAAAATGATAATTTGAGGCACCCCCAATGACTGCATCAACTATGAAAATAACCTAAAGTTTGCATTCATCTTCCTGACCATAGAAACTACTTTTAAATTGAAGTAAATTCAGTAATGCATTTGGAAAGCATGTGAGGAGCTAATAATTCAAGAAAAATTATGCAGGGTTATAGAAGAGAAGTAGAACAAGTGTTCGTGATGTCTTTAGAGACCTTTCATTGTGGCGTAGATGATAAATGTGCAAAGAAAAGTTCAGAAACTAGTGAAAGCAATAGGAGTATTAATTCACATCTTGTGATATTTGACTGGAGAGGAACCAATAGACATACTTATTCAAACCCTGAGATCATTTATCGTAGTGGAAGGAGTAGGCATACTAAGTCAAATCCTGAGATAATTGACGGAAGTGAAAGTAGTATTACCTCAGAAAGGAACACAATTGTTATATCTAGAGTTAAAAGTGGTAAGAAAGATACTTCTAACACACAAATCAATGGCATTGAAAGCATATCAAACTCAGCCAGAAAGGTGGATTCTTCCTTTATGTTAGAATCATCAAGTGATAGCTCGGATAATGTGGATATCACCACATCTAGCACATCTAAATACTCATCCAAACATGGAACAAATTATCCTTCTAGTAGTGAGAGCTTTGTCAAATCTGAGCATGGCAACAAACTTGTTGCCACCCCACCTTCATTTCAAGATTATGGTGTCCAGAAGAGGAATGATTTTCCACTAACTGCAAGACCTCCCATCCAGGTGATGGATCGATCGTCAGGATATGATGCTTCTAGGATCCCATCTTCAATATTCGAGAAGCCTGCAAATCCATTGGACTGGAGTGTTGCTTCTAATGAATCATTATTTAGCCTTCATGTAGGGAATCTTAGTTTCAACAGAGACCATGTATTTGTGAATTATGAAGTAAGCATGCCCCATGAAGTCCCCCAATCTGGTGACATAAGTGAGGACATTCATTCTCCCATAATAGAGGAGATCAGCAATGTCACACAGAGTGACGTCGTAGAGAGCCTGCAAATCTACAGAACATCAAGTGCATCTTTCATGATAGAAGAAATTCCTTGTACAGACCAATATGAAATAAAAGATTTATCACGAGCAGAAAGTGACAATTCATCCGGATCCTTGACTGTTGACCTTACTCAAATTACCAGAACCACCCCAAAGCAATCTTTTTCTTTTCCAGCGTGAGTCCATATTTGTTTCTGTTTTTGAGACAATCTTGATTTATTCTTTAATAACTATACATTATCTATATCACATGTCTTGCATATTTTGTTTCTTTTCTAATTCTAGTTGGGTGTTTTGCGTCTGTGGGTGGCTCTCTTGCTGCCATTTGTTGTCATTCTTAAGTGTTTTTGTTGTTGGACATTCTGCCATTTGTGGAACATAGCCCAAACAAATGCTTTGATCTTGACTCTCATGCCTTTCCATCTCCTGTGTATTATTAGGCATATGGTTGTAGAAGTTATACATCTCTTCTATTTATGTTACATAGTTCATTTTCCCATTCATTTCACCTTAAGATTTAATCAAATATAATCTAATCAAATCACATTATCGTAATCATCATCAACATTTTAATAATTCCAAGCATTGTCTATTTTTCTTTCATAACCCTTGTTATCTATTTTGTTATTAGCACATTATTTACAGGATTATATAATTGTTCCGAGATTAACTTTATCTCAAATTGTAGAAACACACTGATGGAAATCTGTTTGGGATTCTTGCAGTTTGATGGAACCAAAAAGAATTAGTACAACAGAGACGGATATTTCTCAACAGATACCATATGAAAAGCAAGAATCATCAGTAAAAGAAACTAGAAAACCAGGAACCAGTTGCTGGAGTTGTCTCAAATCTTGCAATTGGTGTTATTGCTTTCCTTGTCCTTCTTGTGCTTTCTGTAAGAGTTGTTGTAAATGGAATGCTTGTAAATGTTGCAGTTGATTAGTTACTATTTTCATTCATTAGGTACCTACCTTTCAGGTTTCAAATGTGAATGCGCGTCATAGATGTTGGACAAACTTTTTTTTTACTTCATATGTGCCACCATCCATTTTAAATGATGGCTTATGAATTAGTTGTGGGTTTAAATTAGCATTTGGTAGCAATAATAATAATCAGTTGGGGTACATATCCAACTCCATCCAAGCAAGCTCAAAACAAAAACAAAAAAACCAATCTCATTAAATGAAACGTGTATACACGCGCGGAAACCCTCCCCCCAAACGTTACCATTCGCGCTTGAATATGAAACAACGTTCATTCTTCACTGTCGAAACTGTTACTGGAAAATTTCAAATCTCTCTCGAAATCTCTCAAACCTCGTTCGTGTTATCTGCGAAAACTGCCGCTTCTCCAAATTTGCGTCAAGCTTTCGAAAAGAAGAAGAAAAAACAAACAAAAACAAGAATAGAGACTCCGCAAGGTATAAGACAAACTATTGTTATTATGTTCATTTAATTTCGCGCAAAACTCGCATTTCTCCTAGTTTAATTTAAGGTTTAGTGGATTGAGTTGGTGCGTTTAGTAGATCGACTTATTCTAATTCCATTTTTTTTCTCTATAACTAGGGCATACGAATGGAAATGTATTGTTATTTGTTTTCTGTGATATATAACTCGGTTCATTGTAGTTGGTGATTTACATTCACGTGATTGTTAAGTGTTTAGTTAAGTTCTTTTGCATGCAGAAATATTTTTCTTGCTAATTGAATGTTTATCACGTTTTATTCAAATATGAATGGAGTTCAGTTCGTTGGAGTTGGTGATTTATATTCACTTGATTGTTAAGTGTTTATTTGAATTCGTTTGCATGTAGAAAATATTTTTCTTGCTGATTGAATGTTTATCACGTTTTATTCAATCACTCCTTGTGCCTGATTTTACTTTTTGTATCCTTTTCAGGGATTAATAATATCCAAAATGAGGGTTTATGCTGGGGCAGAATCCTTGATGGAGGACGGAGAGGGAGTTGAAGCAGAGTATATCAGGCTCAGCGGTAAATGAACAAAATTAACAAAATAAGAGACCAAGTGATTCAGGCATTTGAAGCCATAGACTCCCCAAGGCATCTGCTTCCCTCTCAAGCCCTTTTTGAAAATTCACATCAGGCAATATAGATAGTAAATTAAGGTTTAGTGGATTGAGTTGGTGCGTTTAGTAGATCGACTTATTCTAATTTCATTTTTTTTCTCTATAACTAGGGCATACGAATGGAAATGTATTGTTATTTGTTTTCTGTGATATATAACTCGGTTCATTGTAGTTGGTGATTTACATTCACGTGATTGTTAAGTGTTTAGTTAAGTTCTTTTTCATGCAGAAATATTTTTCTTGCTAATTGAATGTTTATCACGTTTTATTCAAATATGAATGGAGTTCGGTTCGTTTGAGTTGGTGATTTATATTCACTTGATTGTTAAGTGTTTACTTGAATTCGTTTGCATGTAGAAAATATTTTTCTTGCTGATTGAATGTTTATCACGTTTTATTCAATCACTCCTTGTGCCTGATTTTACTTTTCGTATCCTTTTCAGGGATTAATAATATCCAAAATGAGGGTTTATGCTGGGGCAGAATCCTTGATGGAGGACGGAGAGGGAGTTGAAGCAGAGTATATCAGGCTCAGCGGTAAATGAACAAAATTAACAAAATAAGAGACCAAGTGATTCAGGCATTTGAAGCCATAGACTCCCCAAGGCATCTGCTTCCCTCTCAAGCCCTTTTTGAAAATTCACATCAGGCAATATAGATAGTAAATTAAGGTTTAGTGGATTGAGTTGGTGCGTTTAGTAGATCGACTTATTCTAATTCCATTTTTTTCTCTATAACTAGGGCATACGAATGGAAATGTATTGTTATTTGTTTTCTGTGATATATAACTCGGTTCATTGTAGTTGGTGATTTACATTCACGTGATTGTTAAGTGTTTAGTTAAGTTCTTTTGCATGCAGAAATATTTTTCTTGCTAATTGAATGTTTATCACGTTTTATTCAAATATGAATGGAGTTCGGTTCGTTGGAGTTGGTGATTTATATTCACTTGATTGTTAAGTGTTTACTTGAATTCGTTTGCATGTAGAAAATATTTTTCTTGCTGATTGAATGTTTATCACGTTTTATTCAATCACTCCTTGTGCCTGATTTTACTTTTTGTATCCTTTTCAGGGATTAATAATATCCAAAATGAGGGTTTATGCTGGGGCAGAATCCTTGATGGAGGATGGAGAGGGGGTTGAAGCAGAGTATATCAGGCTCAGCGGTAAATGAACAAAATTAACAAAATAAGAGACCAAGTGATTCAGGCATTTGAAGCCATAGACTCCCCAAGGCATCTGCTTCCCTCTCAAGCCCTTTTTGAAAATTCACATCAGGCAATATAGATAGTAAATAAGTTGTAGTTTCTTTGACTCGTTGCAATTATTACTAATTTGTTTAACTTGTTTAAGAAAGCAAACATTTCTTCTTTAATGTATATATGTGAATATTAATGTAAATGTTAATGAAAATATAATGTTAATGTATATATGTGAATGTTAATGGAAAATCTAATGTTATTGTATATATCTATTGGAACTATCTAGGCTGCTGTTTTGTTCTAACTTCATAGTGAATGGATTCAGGGTATTTATCAAACATTAAGAGCTCCAAAAATACAAATAAACCGAAATTAATACACTAGATGAACCGAAAAAAGTGTATATAGCACTATTATAGAACGCTAATTTGAAAAAAAATGTTTATATCCATATTCAGTTTTAGAAACACCTAAACATCAAGAGCCCCTCTCTGCTGCATACGATTAGTTGATTTTTAATCTCATTTCCCTTCCGAGTCGTGTTCTTTATTTTGGTAGAAAAACCAGCAAGTTTGGAATAATCTTTGTAGAACTTTTCAGTTTCTTCTAGTGTCTTGAAAGTCATTCCAACCTCTGAGACAAATTGTTCATTCACAACACACCTAGTCTACATAATAAACCGAACACATTATTAAAACAAAACCATTGTATAGTACTAAATGAACAGACATTGTCCATTACATAACTTCAAATTCGAACAACAGTCTGCATAATAAACCAAACATATTATTAAAGTAAAACCATTGTATAGAACTAAATGAACAGAACATTATCCATTATATAAATTCAAATTCGAATATTGTATGTATGTATGTATATATATATATATATATATATATATATATATATATATATATATATATATATATATATATATATATATATATATATAAAATCAAATTCGAAAGACCTGCATCTAAAATTCAGAGATTGCATTCCATTAAATTCAATCCAGTTTAATCCAAATAAGAACACCTACGTCTAGAATTTAGCAATTGCATTCAATTCAATTCAACAATAAAAATCTCGTCCGGTTGATTCGATTCAGAAGAATAATCCAAATCACTCTTATTCAATTAATGTGAAGCTGAATCATTCATTGTTTTAATAACCTATTAAAATATGAAAATGAAGAAGATAAATTCACATATCGAAAAAGAAAGTGAAGAAGAATAGGAAGAAGAACGACGAGCAGCAGAAAAGAACGATAAATAGTAGACAAGAAAAAGAAGAAGAACGACGAGTAGCAGAGCAGATCCGAAAATTGCAACCAAATCGTTAACGTTGAGAAGAAGCTTTACATAATTTTAAGACCCAAAAATTTTTGAAAAAATTTATTATGAGCCAATTTCAAATTTATTTATTTATTGGAGATTTTATTTTCAGAAATTATTTTATTAAAAATAATTAAATCAGGTTTTGATAATTAAAATATAAATTTTACTTAATTTCATTATTATTGAATAATTTTCTATACTTAAATTATAAAATTTAGCAACTGTAAAAGAATAAGAATTTTATATGATTTAGTTTAAATAATTGAAATTTTAGAATTTAATAATTTAATTTCATAAACAAAGAAAATAAATTATATCATCTCTAGTTTTAAATTACGATACTTGATTAAAATCTAATTAGCAAATTGATAATTAAATAATATTTTTAAAGTAATTTCAAGGGATTAAATTAGATTTCAAATTAATAAAATATACCCTAATTTGATTAGAATTACCAAATCCTAATTAACCCAAATATCCCCAAATTAAACCCTAATCTCCCTCACACCTACAGCACCGCCATCCACCGCCTAAAACCGTAAGCCATTCACCAAGAAAGAAATGAAGAAAAACAAAGAAAGCAGAAAGGGGGAGTCCGAGGGAGAAGGGAGATCTGGGGAAGGCAGAGGAGAGAAAAGAAGAAGACCGCGCCGGCGCACTAGGCCTCACCCCCGCCGTCACGTCGTTGTCAGACTGTGGAGAGGGAGCATTTGCGGAGGGATCCTTGGGAGAGAGTGACGAGCGCAAGCCAGGACTCGCAGGGAGAAGCCACCGCCGGGCATCCTCGTTGCCGTCACTAGAGATTTGGTCGTCGACGTCGATCGTCCTTGCGCCACATCAGAAATAGAACTACGAATGGAAAGGAGCGCAAACCATAGCCACAGACGGAGAATAAAGAGCGTGCGCGGAGGTGGTGAAGCCGTCGCTGTCACCATCGTGGGTGGATTCACCACTCTGCCTGGTCTCCGTTGCTGTTGAGCTCCAACCGCCGCCGTTCCTGCCACCGTCAAGCCTCGGTTAGCACCGCTGAGCTCCTGCCACCACTGTCATTGAGGAAGCTCACCAGAGTCGCTGGAGGCTGCCGCCGCTCTATCTAGTTCTATTTTGAGTTGTGTAGCCATGTCCGTGGCCACCGGGGACAGTGTTGTGGCTGCCCGAGTTACCGTCAAAGCTGTCGTTGCTTCATTCCTGGTTCCTTTTTGTGCGGTAGGTATTTTGCTCTAAAAACCTCTATGTGTTATTCTGTTATAGATTATTGAGTTCTACGCGACGATTTTATGTTAGGATTGAGTTACTGTTATTAGCTGGTGCCCTTAAGGCTGTTACCGCTGCGGAACATAGTTGGAGTTAATGCCGTTGTTTTCGGACCGAGGGTAAAAGGTTTCCTTTAATGCGTTGGTTCCACTTTTCGAGGTAAGGGATTGTTTTAAATTTAAAATATTTTAGAGTTGAATATCTGATGATTTTAGTGAATTAATGCAAATAAATTAATATCTGTGATTGAAATGATTTTCTGCTGTGATTGAAGTTGTGGCTGAGTTAATTATTGATTTGTCAATTTATTGAGTTTCTGGCGAAAATGACTAAGTATGTTGATTTTGAACGTTTGTTTGAAATTGGTTCTTATTGATTTTTAATGATGGATTTGGAAATGTTAACTTGAAATGTTGGTTTTGATTGAGTCGAGGTTGAAAAGAGGGGACCAGTGACGGGTGGCAAACTCCAGTTTTTAGGGGAGGTGCTGCTGGAATTTCTCTAAGAATTTTGAAGAAGTTTTGGTTGTGATTTCAAAAATAATTTAGATTTAAGTAACTTTAATAAAAGTAGTATGTTTTGAATGTTGTTGAAGATTATTAAAGAGAATTGGATTCTTATGATTTGGTTAACTTATGATTTTAAACTCATTTAATTTCTAATAATGAAAAGAGATTTGATTAACTCGCCAAACACTTTAAAATGGTAAATTGAATATAAATTCAAGGGTTTGGTAATAGGAAAGTGAGTTTAAGGTTTTTAATGAAATTGAACATAAGATTTAAGAGGAAGAAGGTTATTTTAAGAAATATGATGAAAAATGTGTGGTGTTGATTTGGAGGCAAGTTTATGAGTTGTTTGGAGGTTGTCTTTGAAATTTAGGTGTGATTTAGTGACAATTGGGTTGTTTGAGATCTGGTGATGATTCTGGTTAATTATAGTGATGTGGGGTGATGATTGTGATTGATGACGTTGGTTGTGGTATTGATGACAAGATTCGTGATGAATGAGACATGATTGAGAATGATGTGAATGTTAATGAATTATAATTGAAATATTTATATGGCTTATTAATTTGAATTATCTGACATACGAGTTTCCCTAGGTAAGGTATTGTGGCTTGCCACCACGTGTTCTGGGTTGAGACTCAATACTATATTGACCATATGACATAAGGGTGACCGGGCACTTATAAATTCTCGAGAATGGTACCCCCATTTGAGCGATATATATATATATATATATATATATATATATATATATATATATATATATATATATATATATATATATATATATATGAGAAAAATCTATGCATAGACTCATGGGGATGCGCGTCAGGGGACTGTCCAATGGTTAGCTATCAGGACATGTCGGATTGGCTTTATAACCGACAGATGAGCTCACTAGTCATAGGACAGGTATGCATCATATGCATTTGTATGTTTTGATTGAGTGTGAATTTGTTTTGGTTTGCTTAACTGCTTAGCCATGTTCATCTGCTACTTGTTTTACTTGCTGTACTTGAATCCTATCTGTGATTTCCTTGTTTGTCTTGTATGTGTATGTTTATCTGAGAGACTCTTTTTGGTGGAGGCGTGATGAGAATAGTTTCTGGTATGTGGTAATGAAGGTTGAGGCAGGTGGACTAGGTGTTGCTTGAGTATTCTAATGTGTATACTATTTGGATAGGAGTGAGCGAGGCGAGTTGGGTAGGAAGTCACTAGGCATGTTTTTGGTCCTTTTTGTTTCTTTAAACTATTCATCTTACTAATTTGTAAGTTAAAGGAATTTCTTTAAACACCTTTTAAAGTAAGTTTTTCACCAAATTTTTTCAAAAGGTTATTTCAAAAAAGAAAAATTGTTTTATAATAGAATTAATTCTATTTGCAAGTATTTCTTTACTTTGATGGTATTCCCGTCCCTACTGAGAACGTGTGGTTTGTTCTCACCCCAATATCTTCCACCCTTTCAGTGATACAGGTTTGAAGACTCAGTTTGAAGCTGCGGGTGATTGTTGCTTAAGATCTTTATTTAATAAAGAGGGATAAGTGTTGTATCCAAATTTTATTTTGATTTGCTTGTATAAGATTTATTATTATTAGTAATTATGTGATTACTATTACTTGGTGATGTTTGATATATGATTTTTAATGAGTTGGAAATAATTTTTTGGCTTTTTATTAAAGATTGAAACATGATTCCGAACTAAAGGCTCAATATTAAATAACTAATAAGGAAAACCGGTTAGTAACGCCTTACTTTTGGTACGATCATGACGTATTGGAAGCTAGGTTGTTATGTTATGGTATCAGAGTAGTTCATCCTGATTAGAGCCTTAGAAATGGACTGACTATGCTTCATTGCATACTCTAAGTGTTTATCATGTTATAAGTCTTGTCCGAATGACGAGAATTATAACTTTATGCACATGACTGTCTATTGATTAACACTATTAGCTTACCATTGCATATCTGTTGATATTAAGTCTCACCAGCTTAATGTTGATGGTTTATGTGTTTAAGAAAGTTAATGAGTTATCATGGACAAAGTAGAATTAATAAGTGATGCGGTTTACGGGTTTTCGGAGCGCTAGAAATTAATTTTTGAAGTTAGTCCCGTTTTGACATGTAATCTTGTTCGTGTTGCATTGCTTAGTACATTGTTTTCTCTTTTATTGGTTATATTGGAATTCCTTGCTTTAGATCTTCCCTTTTAGGATATGATTCGACTCTGTTCCCAACCGTATTTATTCATTTCTTAAGTTCCAAGTGATTTCAAGTGAATTATCAGGATTATAATCTAGCAGAAATATACATATATATATATATATATATGTATATTTCTGCTAGATTATAATCCTGATAATTCACTTGAAATCACTTTGAACTTTTATCCCTGATATTGCTCATATTTCTCTTCATGAATCATGAGTTTTTTTTAGTTAGCTTTGAACCTGTTTCGCATGACAATGGTCCTTAATTCTTTGAAAAATGTCAGAAGTTATTCTTTGATTAGTTTACACTGAAGACAAGTGCTTTAATCATGCCACATGATGTGCGTATTGCTTATTCTTCGATTTATCATCTTTCTCGCTCCTTGTTTAAATTCTTTTTGGAACCCGATTTAATTATCCATCATTATCAGTATTTATGAATTTCTTCATGAATTATGTACCCTTTTATTCGATCTTAAATCTGTTCTGGCGTAACACATAATTCTTAATACTTAAGTGATTTAAAATCGTGAAAGTTACAATTCGAAGCAAGCTAATTGTGCGATTTGGTTCTTTTGCTTCGCCTTCTACACCTTATGCTTATTCTGTCCAAATTACAATCTTTGATCCTGTGCTCCTCTAAATGAATAAAGTAATCCCCTTGGTAAAAATTTTGAGTTTGCCTTGTTACGAAATAACAATTCTAGTAGTATTCTTCTGAAGTTCTCGTTTCGGAATCTTCGTTGAAAAGAGTTTTGGTTTGATCTTTTTTTTATTATTTATCTGATCTTGTCTGCAACCATTCTTTGAATTCTGGATATGACCACCACTAATCTTATATGTACTTTCCTACAAGAAATAAATAAATCTTTTAAGTAGCTAAAAAAAAAACATACTTGTTTCTAAAAGTACTATCTATTCTTTTATTAATTATACAGGAACACTTTATAATAGATTTCCTTCTTTGAACACAATTTGATTCTTCTCTAATATTACTTAAATTTTTTATGTATGACTTTACTTGATTATGTACTTTAAGATTCTTGATGAGAGATTTTTGCTTCTATTCCAGTTAATCTTTATTTGACAAACACCATATAATTTATTTTAAATTGGGTTGTTTTGACGCAATACCTTATTAAGATTTCTGGTAATTCTTTTGGGAAAATGAGTTCATTCCTTCATAAGATTACAACTTGATTTTCTCCTCCGGTGCATCTTGTTATTCTTGTACATTTTTGCTTACTTGTAATTTCAAAAGTTTCTCCAAGTTCTTGCGAAAGATTATCTTGGTTGCTTGTTCTTATTTTCCAAAGTTTGTATTTCTTTAAGTAAATTCCAAACTTATTTTGATGCAACATACCACTTCTTATAATTTCCTTCTAAGGTTCTTGTTTCAGATTCCATTGAAGAAATTTTGATTCAGTTCTTCCTTTGCTAGATACCATCCGTAGCTATACTTTAAATTTCGATAAGATTGTTTTGGGAACTAGTATACACTCCTTTGTATGAAGCTTTGAAACTTCCTTGTGCAATCGAAACCTGTTTGTTTGTAACGTACCAATTACCTCGGACCTTCGTCTCTGAATAAAATTTGATTTTTCCTCTAATTTGATTTGCATCTTTTTGAACATACTCGCACTTATCTCATTGAAAATTGTTTTGGTACAACACGAATCCTTAAATTTTTTAAATTGGTAAGTGCTCTTTTTAATTAGACGGTATTGGCTTATGCGTTCTAATCATGTCGTGTAATTTGAAGTTTCGTTTATTCTTTTCATTTTCTTAATATATAGTTTATATTTCTTTGTTTCACAATATATCTTGATATGTTTACATTTTCGAATATGGTAAGAACTTTAGTAACATAGTTGTTGAACTCATATTTCTCCACGAGCTAAGGAACCCTTATAGTAATCCGAAGTTGTTCTGCTGTGATGCGTCGCTATTGTCTTTAATCATTCCAATTCTATAAAAGCTCACACTTCTTCGACTCAGCTTGAAATTTGTTTCAAAATAACGAGCTGTTTTTCTTCTTATTGATCTTATCAAATTTCTTTAATTCAAGAGTTATCCTTGTAGTTGTTAATTGATTCCTTTCTGGCAATCTTCATTACTTATGTATCTACGTTTACCTGTAATTTCATTCATTCTTTCAAATCCCTATGAGTACTATCCTTGTCACTTGTCATTCTTTTTTAAAATCTTGTGTCATTCTGCGCGATTTGAGATTTATTTTAATGTCACGTGCGATGTTAGATATGACAAGTAATGCATTAGTTCTTAGGACATGGTTAGTGTATGCAAAAGGTAAAGTTGGTAAATGTGCGATGCCATAGGATGCTATGGAGATTTGTTTTACGTGAAAGAGTTTTGTTGATGTTAGGTTTATGACCAGCAAGATTTGCAAAGTGTTAAAATCATGTAATGTTTTCTGTAATACACTAATTTTTTAGGACAAAAATTTTTATAAGTGGGGTAGGATGTAAGACCCAGAAATTTTGAAAAATTTTATTATGAGCCAATTTCAAATTTATTTATTTATTGGATATTTTATTTTCAGAAATTATTTCATTGAAAATATTTAAATCAGGTTTTGATAATTAAAATATAAATTTTACTGAATTTCATTATTATTGAAAAATTTTATATACTTAAATTATAAAATTTAGCAGTTGTAAAAGAATAAGAATTTTATATGATATAGTTTACATAATTGAGATTTTAGAATTTAATATTTTAATTTCATAAGAAAATAAAATAAATTATATCATATTTAATTTTAAATTAAGATACTTGATTAATAGTTTTAATGTAATTTCAAGGGATTAAATTAGATTTCAAATTAATAAAATATACCCTAATTTGATTAGAATTACCAAATCCTAATTAACCCAAATCACCCCAAATTTAACCCTAATCCCCCTCACACCTACAGCACTGCCATCCACCACCCCAAACCCTTAGCCATTCACCAAGAAAGAAATGAAGAAAAACAAAGAAAGCATAAAGGGGGAGTCCGAGGGAAAAGAGAGATCTAGGGAAGGCAGAGGAGAGAGGAGAAGAAGACCGCGTTGGCGTACTGGGCTTCACCGCCGCCGTCGCATCATTGTCGGACCGTGGAGAGAGAGCGTTTGTGGAGGAAGCCATGGGAGAGAGTGACGAGCCCAAGCTAGGACTGGGAGGGAGAAGCCACCGCCGGGCATCCTCATTGCCATCGCTGGAGTCTGGTTGTCGCCGACCATCGTCCTTGCGCCGCGTCAGAAATAGAACTGCGAACGGAAGGAAGCGCAAACCAAAGCCACATACGGAGAAGAAAGAGCGCGCGTGGAGGAGGTGAAGCCATCGCTGTCACCGTCGTGTGTGGAGTCACCACCGCGCCTGGTCTCCATTGCTGCTGAGCTTCGACCGCTACCGTTCTTGCCGCCGTCAAGCCTCGGTTAGCACTGCCGAAGCTCCTGCCACCACTATCATTGAGGAAGCTCACCAGAGTCGCTGGAGGCTACTGCCGCTCACTCTGGTTCTATTTTGAGTTGCGTAGCTGTGTCTGTGGCTGCTGGGGACAGTGTTGTGGCTGCCGGAGTTACCGTCAGATCTGCCGCTGCTTCGATCCTGGTTCTTTTTTGTGCAGTAGGTATTTTGCTCTAAAAACCTCTCTATTTATTCTGTTATAGATTATCGAGTTTTGCACGACGATTTTATGTCAGGGTTGAGTTCCTATTATTAGCTGGTGCCCTTGAGGCTGTTACCGCTGCAGAACATAGTCAGAGCTAACGCCATTGTTTTCGAACCAAGGGTAAAAGGTTTCCTTTAACGCGTTGGTTTGACTTTTCGAGGTAGAGGATTGTTTTAAAGTTAAAATATTTTGGAGTTGAATACTTGATGAGTTTAGTGAATTAATGCAAATGAATTAATATCTGTGATTGAAATGATTTTCTACTGTGATTGAAGTTGTGGCTGAATTGATTATTGATTTGTCTATTTGTTGAGTTTCTGACGAAAATGACTTAATATGTTGATTTTGAACGTTTGTTTGAAATTGGTTCTTATTGATTTTGAATGATGGATTTGGAAATGTTAATTTGAAATGTTAGTTTTGATTGAGTCGAGGTTGAAAAGAGGGGACCCATGACAGGTGGCAAACTCTAGTTTTTAAGGGAGGTATTGCCGGAATTTTTCAAAGAATTTTGAAGAAGTTTTGGTTGTGATTTCAAAAATGATTTAGATTTAAGTAACTTTAATAAAAGAAGTATGTTTTGAATTTTTTGAAAATTATTAAAGAGAATTGGATTCTTATGATTTGTTTAACTTGTGGTTTTAAACTCATTTGATTTCTAAGATATTTGATTAACTAGCCAAACAATTTAAGTGGTGAATTGAATATAAACTCAAGGGTTTGGGAATAGGAAAGTGAGTTTAAAATTTTTAACGAAATTGAACATAAGAGTTAAGAGGAAGAAAGTTATTTTAAGAAATATGATGAAAAATGTGTGGTGTTGATTTGGAGGTGAGTTTAGTGAGTTATTTGGAGGTTGTCTGTGAAATTGAGGTGTGATTTAGTGACAATTGGGTTGTTTGAGATTTGGTGATGATTCTGGTTAATTATAGTGATGTGGGGTAATGACTGTGATTGATGACGTTAGTTGTGGTATTGATGACAAGATTCGTGATGAATGAAACATGATTGAGAATGATGTGGATATTGATGAATTATAATTGAAATATTCATATGGCTTATTTATTTGAATTATCTGAGATACGAGTTTTCCTGGGTAAAGTAACATAGCATGCCACCACGTATTCCAGGTTGAGACTCGATACTCTGTTGACCCTACGATGTATGGTTGACTGGGCACTTATAAATTTTCGGGAATGGTATCCCCATTGAGTGATTTGATATATATATGAGAAAAAGCTATGCATAGACATATGGCTACTCCTTGGCCGGCGTTCAATGCCAACAATGCTCCCCTCTTGGGGCGTTGAACGCCGAGTGAGGGCTTCCTCACTGGCGTTCAACTTTAACACTCCATCTGGAGTGTTCTGTTTTCACTGCTGTGAATTTCGTCTCTTGACTGATGCACATGATCATGACTCTAACAACTAAAAGAAAAACAAAACAAAATAAATAAAGTTGAGTAAAGTTGGGTTGCCTCCCAACAAGCACTCTTTTAACATCACTAGCTTGATGTTTAGCTCCTTACGGAGGTGAGTATGAGCTCAGATTTTTACCCTTTGCAATGAATCTTCTTCCTGTCCTCTCATGAATGAGCTCCAAAGGTAGAACACGACTCACTGTGTGTGGTAAGACTGGCTTCTTATTGAAGACAACTCTCATGCCAGGTGAGAGGCATTCAGTAGGAACTTTCTTATCCCTCTAGCCTTTAGGTACTTTCTTTTTCGTACCTTTGTGCTTAGAGCTTGTTGGTGGCTGCCCAACACAAAATCTAGAATTGATGTCTAGGGGCTCTGCAGAGCTCTGCACAGAAAGAGAGGGTTGGCACACTAGGTGTTGCACTGTTATCTCTCTTTTATATGGAGACTTAGGATGAGACATCTTTAATAAGATGTGATCCTTCCCTAACTTTAGGGTTAGTTCTCCCTTAGCCACATCAGTTATAGCATTGTTTGTGGCTAGGAAAGGTCTTCCAAGGATGACACAATCATCTTCATCCTCTCTTATGTCTAAGACAATGAAGTTTGCTGGGATGTAGTGGTTTTCAACTTTAACCAAGACATTCTCCACTAAACCATATGGCTTCTTCATGGTCTTGTCTGCCATCTCTAAAGAGATGTGTACAGCTTGTACCTCAAGGATTCCCAACTTCTCCATTACAGAGAGTGGCATGAGGTTGATGCTTGACCCTAGGTCACATAGAGCCTTATCAAAGGTTATGGTGCCTATGGTGTAAGGAATCATAAAGCGTCCAGCACCTGGAAGCTTCTGAGGTAGCTCTTGCTGAACCAAAGAATGGATTTCTTTGGTAAGCAGTGGAGGTTCTTCCTCCAGAGGCTTTGTACCAAATAACTTGGCATTCAGCCTCATAAGAGCTCCTAGGTATCGAGCAACTTGCTCTTCCCTAGTGTCTTCATCCTCACTTGAGGATGAATAGTAATCAGAACTCATACACTGTAGAAGTGCATATAAAGGAACCTCAATGGTCTTTATGGTTTCCTTTGGTTCTGGGATAGAGGATTCTTGAGTGGGCTTCAAGCACTCAACGGGTGTGCTTGGGCTGGTGTTTAACGCCAGCTTTGTCAGCTTATTAGGCATTGAATGCCCTTGTTGTCTATACTGACTGGCGTTAAACGCCAGTTCCTCTAGCATTCTGGGCGTTGAACACCCAGCAGGGATGTCCTTACTGGCGTTCAACGCCATCTTCCCTAGGCTGGTGGGCGTTGAAACCCCAATGAGGGGTTCCTCACTGGCGTTCAGCACTAGAATAGCTGCCTGGTTTGGCGTTGAACGCCTAGTGAGGGGTTCCTCACTGGCATTCAGCGACAGAAAGCCTTCCTTTTTGGGCATTGAACGCACAGCCAGTGCTCTCTGGCTGGCGTTCAATGCTAGCTTTTATGCCAGGATGGACATTAAATGCCCAGTGAGGGGTTCCTCATTGACGTTTAATGCCAGGCTTGCTGCCATTGTGGGCGTTGAATGCCAGTGAAGGCTTCTTCACTGGCGTTCAATGCCTTCCCATTCTCCTCTGTTTCGACCTCAACCTCTATGGTTATGGCTGATGAACAGAAAATTGATGGTTTAGAATTTCACGAATGAATTCTCGTTGCAAGTATAGTTTCTAAACTAACAATAATCCTTTCATACAAACATTTGTTTGTCACAAGTACGAACCCCTAAAATTAATAACCGAAGTATTTAATCCTCGGGTCGTTCTCCCTAGGAATTACAATAAAGTGTCTTGTTATTGGTTATGAGGTATATTTTGGGGTTTTGAGATGAGAGACAAGAATTGTATATGGCAAGGAAATTCAAATAACAAAAAGGTCTTGGCAAGGGTTGGTGGTCAGGGATCTCTATCCCTATAACTAACCACAACATGAGAATTGGTAAGGATCAATCTCATTAAATCATCCTCTAACTAGTAGTAAAGGAAAGTAAAATGAGCTATATCAATCCAAGCCCATATGTCCTAACTCTCTACTAATCCAATTAGTGAGAACTATAGTTAATGACTCCCAATCATCAATTACTTGGACATTATTAACTCAAGAGTTTCTAAGTTACCTCTCCAAGCCAAGAACATAAAATTCTACTCTAACACTCCTCCAAGCATTTTATCAAACACTTGGAAGGCACAAAAGAAAAATATAGTAAATCAAAAACAAGAATGAATTCTAACAACAACTAATTGCAAAGAATTAACAACAACAATTAAAGAAAACAAGATCTACATGAATTACCTCAAATTGCATTAAAGGAAAATAGAAGAAGAAATAGTGCATCAACAACAAAGTAAACAATTACAAGAATGAAATACAAAATTAGAGAGAGGAAGAGTATAGGAACAAGAAATTGTAAAGGAAAAGTAAATCAAAACATGAATTAATCCTAGATCTAAGAAGAGATTAACCTAAACCTAAACCTAATCCTAATCCTAGAGAGAAGAGAGAGCTTCTCTCTCTAAAAACTAACTTTGCCTCCAAAACTAAACTAAACTAAGCTAGTGGTAACTAAGTGTCTAAAACGTATTTTTCATTCCTCTTCAATCATTGGGGTAAATAGCATCAGAAATGAGTTGGATTGGGCCCACAAGGCTTCTAAAATCGCTGGCCACATGTTGCAGTAAGTGAATCATGTGCAACCATCGGTGTGTATGCGTACAGTGCACATACGCATCCTTATACGCGCGGCAACTATGGCAAATCTAATATCATTTCAAAGCCCCGAATGTTAGCTTTCCAATGCAACTAGAACCGTGTCATTTGGATCTCTATAGCTCAAGTTATGATCGTTTAAGTGCGAAGAGGTCAGGCTTGACAACTTTTTGATTCCTTCATTTATTAATGAGTTCTCCATTTTTACATGCTTTTTCTTCATTCCCTCAATCCAATCTTTGTCTCCTAAACCTGAAATCACTTAACAAACATATCAAGGCATCTACTGGAATCAAGGTAAATTAAAATTAGCTATTTTAAGATCTAAAAAGCATGTTTTCACTCTTAAGCACAATTAAAGGAGAATTTACAAAACCATGCTATCTTAGGGAATAAATGGGAGAAAAGTTGACAAAATCCTCTAAATCTAACACAAGATAAACTCTAAAAATGGGGTTTATCAATGGCCTTGTACTCTTCTCTAGGATTAACCTCAGTATTACGAGGAAGTGTGTCAGGAGGGATCTTAGGGATCCTCTTGCTCAGTTGACCAACTTGTACCTCCAAGTTTCTAATAGAGGACTTTGTTTCATTAATGAAACTATGAGTGGTCTTAGTGAAGATGGAGACTAGAATGGCTAAGTTAGAAAGTATTGGCTTAGAGGTCTCCATATTCCATTGAGAAGATGGGAACGATGGTATGTTGTTGAACCTATTTTGGTTCCTACCACCTTGATTGAAACCTTGCTGAGGTTACTGTTGATCCTTCCATGAGAGGTTAAGATGATTCATCCATGAAGGATTGTAGGTGTTTCCATAGGGTTCTCCTATGTAATTCACCTCCTCCATGGTGTCTTGATCAGGATCATAAGCTTTTGTTTCAGAAGAAGCTTCTTGATTACTGCCAGCTGTAGCTTGCATTCCAGTCATATGTTGAGAGATCATATTGACCTGATAGGTCAAGATCTTATTCTGAGCCAGGATGGCATTCAGAGTCTCAACTTCATGAACTCCTTTCTTCTGAGAGGTACGATGGTTTACATGATTTCTCTCAGAGGTGTACATGAATTGGTTATTTACAACCATCTCAATGAGCTCTCTAGCTTCTGCAGGCGTTTTCTTCAAATGGAGAGATCCACCTACAGAGCTGTCCAATGAAATTTTGGACAATTCAGATAAACCATCATAGAACACACCTATAATGGACCACTCTGAGAGCATGTCAGGAGGACATCTGCTGATTAGTTGCTTGTATCTTTCCCAAGCTTCATAGAGAGATTCACCTTCTCTTTGTCTGAAGGTTTGAATATCCTCTCTAATTTTGCTCATCCTTTGAGGAGGAAAGAATTTAGCAAGAAAAGCATTAACCAGCTTTTCCCAAGAGTCAAGACTCTCTTTATGCTGGGCATCCAACCAGTTTTTAGCTTTATCCCTTACTGCAAAAGGAAAGAGCATAATTTTATAAACCTCAGGATTTACTCTATTGGTTTTTACAGTATCACAGATTAGCAAGAACTCAGCTAAAAACTGATGTGGATCGTCCATTGGAAGTCCATGATATTTGTAATTCTGCTGTAGAAGAGAGATTAACTGAGGCTTAAGCTCAAAATTATTAGCTTCAATGGCAGGTACAACAATGCTTCTGCCATAAAAATCAGAGGTAGGCATGGTGAAGTCACCAAGGACCTTTCTAGGCTCCTCTTGTGATTCGGCCATGTCTTCTTGTTCTTGTTCAAAACTTTCTGAAAGGTCTCTTCCGGAGTGCTGTGCTTTAGCTCTTTGTAAGCTCTTCCTTAAAGTCCTTTTAGGTTCAGGATCAGTAGTAAAGAGGGGTTCTTTATCCATATTCCTGGTCATAAACAAGAAAAAAAGAAAAAAGAAGAAAAGAAGAAAAGAGACTATGCCAATAGGCAAGAAGCTCTTTCTTAAAGTCAAAATAGAAGAAAGAAAAAAATAAGAAGAAAGAAGATGGAAAGGAAATCACAAGAAAGCTTTTTGTGCCACTTGGATCAAAGAGCTTCCAATGAGATGTTAAGAAAGAAGAAGAAGACAGAAAAGAAGTAGAAGAAAAATACCTTCGAAATAATAGATAAGAGTAAATAAGGGAAGATAGAAGATGAGAAGGTAGAATAGAGAGGGAGTAGAGTTTGAATACTATAGATGTGAGAAGAACAGCAGTATAAATAGAAAAAGTAAATAAGAATTAAAATATTTTTGTTTTTATTTATTATTTAATTAATTTTGAAAATTAGTTAATTAATTTATAAAGAATTTAAAATTTAAATGTTAAATTTTCGAAAATAGAGGAGTGAAGAGAAGAAAAAGTTTTCGAAAATTAAGAGAGATGAGAGTTAGTTAGGTAGTTTTGAAAAAGAAGAGAGAGAAGAAGAGAAGTAATTTTTGAAAATTAAGAAGAGAAGAGTTAGTTGGGAGGTTTTAAAAAAGAAGAGAGAGAAGATAGGATATTATTTTTGAAAATTAAGGAAGAGAAGAGTTAGTTAGGAAGTTTTGAAAAATAAGAGAGAGAAGATAAGATATTAATTAAGAAAAGATTTGAAATTGAAAAAAAAAATAGAAGGTAAGATAAGAAAAGATTTGAAATTGAAATTTGAAATTAGAAAAAGATAAGATGAGAAATTTAATTTTGAAAAAGATTTAATTTTAAAATTTGAGATTTGAATAAGATAAGAAAATATTTTTGAATTTTGAAAAAGATATGATAAGATTTCGAAAAAGATAATATTTTTTTTTGAAAAAGATATTATTTTTAATTTTGAAAAGATTTGATTTTTTTGAAAACTTGACAACTAAGATAAGATAAGATAAAAATTTAAATCAAAATCTGAATTTTTATGGTTAATTTCAAAAATTATGGTTAGAAATTAGCTAGGAAAGATATTTTTTATTTTTTTTAATTTAATGAGGAAAGAGAAAAACACAAAAAAGACACAACTTAAAATTTTTTGATCTAGTGCACTCAAATTTTCGAAAATTTGGAGGGAAACACAAGGAGACACCAAACTTAAAAATCTTAAGATCAGAACACATACAAGACTCAAGAACACTTTGAAGAAACACAAGAATACAAAGAACAAAATTTAAAGACTCAAAGAACTCAAGAACATAAAAAGGACACCAAACTAAAATTTTTTAGAAAACTTAACACAAATTTTCCAAAATCAAAAGAAAATAAACAAGAAAACACCAAACTTAAAGACTTGACACAAGAATTAATCCAAGAAAAATTATTTTTGAAAATTTTTTGAAAGGAAGATACCAAAAAATAAAAAATTATTGTAATTAATAAATACTGAGACTCAAAGAAGCAAAAAGTTACTAAGAACATAAACGCAACGCTCTAACCAATTGAGCAAGAAAAATAAAACTATTTTTAAAATTTTCAAAAAATAGAGAAAAAGAAAATAAAAATAAAAGACTCAAAGACTCTAACCAAAGAAAGAGAGTTATACTCTTGCAAAAATCAGAGACTCAAAGAACACAGAACTCAAACAAAGAAAAGACAAATTTTTCTTGTAAAAGTTTAAGATTTTGGGCATTGTTGTTAGCCACTCCTTCCTCATGCACCTCATTCTCCATGACTTGCACAATCACAAAAATACCAAAAGCAAAACAGAACACTCTATTGCTAGAGTAGTGTTAGAGTTAGTAGACACAATCTGTCAAACAGTTAGTAGGCTTTAAAGAAAAATGCTTAATCGAGACTATCACCTACTTAATCATTGTCAATCTTAATCAATCCCCGGTAATGGCGCCAAAATCTTGATGGATGAAAATCACACCCGCACAACTACCGGCAAGTATACCGGGTCGCATCAAGTAGTAAAACTCACAAGAGTAAGGTCAATCCCATAGGGATTGATGGATCAAGCAACTTTAGTGAGGTGATGAGTCTAGTCAAGCTAACATTGAGAGAGTTTGGTGAAATTGACTTGACAGAATGTAAATTGCAAGAAATTAAAGTGCTGAAAGTAAATTGCAAAATGTAAACGACGGAAACTTAAATGGAAAGAAACTGAATAACTGAATCTTAAATGGCAAGAAAGTAAAGGCAAGAATGTAAATAGCAATGGAAAGTAAATTTCTTGAAATGTAAAGTGTTTTGGGTGCTGGGAATTAAAAGAAGCAGTAAATTCAAGGAAATTAAAAGAACCTAAAGCAAATTAAAGTGAAGAATAACAAGAAAGATAGATTCATTAGGGATTGGAGATATCATAATCCATCATGAATTAATGGGTCTCAACTTCATTCTCAATCATATGAAGTAGATCTATGGCGGATTGTAATTGATTGAGTCCCAATTCCTTGGGAACCCAATCTCTCTAAACACAATCAATTTGCCAATTCCTTGATCTAATTGTCATGAGAAGAGGTTAAGTGCATTCTCTTATCCATAGGCCACACTAATCCTCAAGACCTCAATTCCTTCCGAATGGTGTTGGTCAAGAGAATTATGAGGGATAGAGCTTCAATTCTAATTCCTATGATTTCCCTTCTGAGGCTCACATAAGAATTCAATAGACCCAAACCCCCTTCTGGAGTGAGTGGATCAAATAAACATGGAAGTTGTCCCTTAGCTACTACAAGCGGATTGAGAAGAAGAAGAATTTCATTCAATCATGTGAATTACAATAGAGCTCTTCCCCCTAATGATGTGGGGTTTATTTGATCATCGCTCTAAGAACAATTGTGAAAAAGTGAAATTGCATGAAAGTAAATCAAACTGAATACAAGCTCAAATGTAAAATTGCATAAAGGAAGAAGTGAAAGGAATTGAAATTGCATGAAATTAAATGAAGCTCAATACAAACTAAAATGTAAAATTGCAAAAAAGAAAAGTCTATCTAAACTATGCTACGCTCTCTGGAGTCTCTAATCCTCTAGGATACAAGAGAGCTCTGTAGTCTCTAATCCTCCAGCCTACTTTCTACTTTAAAAACTCTTCTATTTATACTCTTCTTCTCATCTTCAAATGGGTCTTCAAGTACTTGGATGTGGGCTTTTGGCCTTGATTGAAGCAAGTGAAAAGTGGCTCTTTGTGACATTGACATTGGCGTTAACTCACTAACGTTCACAAGTTTGCATGGGTGCCATTGAAGTTGGAATTGGCCATGGCATTAGTGACCAACGTTAGTATAGTAATGTTGGCACTAACGTTGCATGAATAAGCTGCTGGGAGCGTTGCCACTGGCGTTAGCACCAACGTTGGTGCACCAACATTTTTCATACCACGCGTACGCGTGAACCAGCGTTGGCGTGCAAATGCTAGATTTATAGACACAACGTTAGTGCACCAACACTCCTCTCACCCTTGCGCGTCACCCACGCGTGCACGTCACAACCAATATTTCCAATGCATTCCTCTTGAAATTGTCGAAGACGTTGGTGTGCAACGTTTGTGGCAACATTTGCACACCAACGTTGGCACCTTTTTTGCCTGTAACATTGCCAGCAACGTTGGTGAGCCAACGTTGGCCACCAACGTTGCACTTCTCTTGCTAGCAACGTTGTTAGCAACGTTGCTGAGCTCACTTTGGCTACCAACGTTGCCTTCTTTAACTAATGCCAACGTTTGTGGCAGCGTTAGTGAGCTAACTTGACCACCAATGTTGTTCACCCCTCTTTGAACCAGCGTTTGTGGCAAGGTTGGTGACCCAACTTGGCCACCAAAGTTGCTTCCTTTTCCACAAGCAACATTCATGGCAACGTTGGTGAGCCAACTTTGGCCACCAACATTGCCTCCTCTGCTTTTTCCTTGCCCTTCTCTTGCTTCTTCTTACCTATCATCAACCAAACAAAATGCATCAAAGTATGGCCATAATCATAAGATAATGCATCATTCATTGCATCAAGTACTTCTTGCCTAAATCTCATGAAAATGCACATAATTAACAATGTTTGATTGAATCAAGAGATGCATAAATTTCTCATCCAAATGCTTACTTATTGCCTAATAAATGCATGAAAACTAAGTAAAAATTAATGAAAAAGGCTTGTGAAACTAGCCTAAGATGCCTAGGCATCACTAAGTAATTAGTAAGTTAGCTAGGACTTATGGATTAAGGTCAATTATGCTTGCTTGACTTACTCCTTGATGTTAAGGGTTGACGAAATGAGATTGACTCATCATTGTTGCCATAGTTGTGGTTATGACGATGATAGGATTCCTTAATTCTTATTCCCAACTCAAGGCTCTTTTATGCATTTATAGCATTTTCACTAGTTTAGACCTTACTTCCTTTGTGCTCGCATTAATTTCAATTTTGATCTCTTCTTAGTTCTTTTATTACTTATTTCTTTTAATCTTTTGTTCCTTAATTGAAGAAACCCCTTTCTTCATAACAAAGAGTGTGACACCTTAATTGGATTGTCCGAGGGAAATGACCCGGGACTTATAACTCCTGGTTTAGATTTGTTTTGGATTGACAAATCTTTTGAATTTAAACTTTGATTAAGAGGATCGATTGTCGGTTTGGACTATGCTATCAACGAAATTGTTTTGTCTAAATTCTGAATCAGCATAACCCTTTACACATCAAGTTTTTGGTGCCGTTACCGGGGTTGATGAAATCAGTGTTATATTTTTGGTTATTGTAAATATATCAATAGTGTAGATATCTTATTTTTTGGTTATTTGATTGTTTTTATTAATACTTAGGTGTTTGTCTTTCTTGTTTATTGATGTCTTTTGCTTTGATTTTCTACTTTCTCTATGAGTTATTACCCTTGTTGCTTGGAGTTTGGTTGTGATTATATTGTAGGGTATAATAACTTCAACTTGGGATTGCATCATGGAGTGGGATAATCAATTGAGGGAGGAACCATTTGCGTATGAGTGATGAGCAGATATTTTATACACTTTTTGATGTCATTTTCTTAGTGTTTTCAGTATATTTTATTAAGTTTTATTATATTTTAGTAGGTTTTAATGCAAAATTTACTTTTTGGAACTTAAAAATAAAAGATAAAATCAAAGAAAAAGATATGATAGAGATTAAAGATAAAAATATAAGCAAGAAAATTAAATTAAATGAAAAGATACCAATGGCACACCAAACTTAAAAATTTTGAATTTAAACAACAATAATTTCGAAAAATTAAAATGAAAAATACTAAAAGACACCAAACTTAAAAATTTTGAAATCAAAGACACTAAATTTTCAAAAATCAAAAAGGAAAAACACTAAAGGACACCAAACTTAAAGATTTTGAAATCAAATAAGGAAAAATACCAAGAAAAGTTCGAACACCAAGAAATAAAAGCAAGAATAATTTTCAAAGACTCAAGAAAAGAACAAAAACCACAGGGACACCAAACTTAAGACTTGACACAAGACTCAAACAAAAGAAAAAGATAACTAAAGATAAATTTTTGAAAAATATACTTTTTTAAAGAGTTTTTCGAAAATTAACAAGAAAGGAAATTAAAAGAAAGCTAGTAAAAAGTACCTGATCTAAGGAGCAAAACAACCGGTTGTTTGTCAATCTCAAACAATCTCCGGCAACAGTGTAAAAAACTTGGTGCACGAATTTGTGACTCACACAACTAAACCGGCAAGTGCACCGAATCGTCCAAATAATACCTCAGGTGAGTGAGGGTCGAATTCCACGTGGATTGCTAAATTGAGTAAGCTGTGGTTATCTTGTAGATCTTAGTCAGGCGAATAGAAGGTTAGTTGTTGTTTGTTGTAGGTGCATAAACAAGCAATAACAAAAGCGATAAATAATTAAGATCGAGATAGAAGTGAGAAGTCAATTATGGCTTCAGGTGTGCTTCTTCTTCTGGATTCCTTCAATGGCAAGGCTTGATGCATGCGCATCATGTGTGTTTTTCTATGCTTTTTCATATCAAAAGTTCATTCATAAGGCTTAATTATTGGATACTTTTGTGCTTAAATCATAGTTTACTTTCATCTCTTTGATTTGATCTATTTTGTAGAAAATAGTGGAAAAAGAAGAAAAAAGCCCAAAACAAGCATGAAAGAAGAAATGAGTTTAAAGGGTGAAGCAGAGAAGAGAAGAAAAAGGGGAATTTAAGAAGCATAGCGCTAGCAACACTAACGTTACTTCACAAGCTCCAGGGATGAGGTCTGCATGCATGCTTCAATGCTGGCAGTGCTAATGCTGCCCTCAATAATTCGTGCGACCCTTGGCAGCCTGACCATGTCTTCTTCAAGGGAGCATAACTTGAGCTTCAAAACTCCAAATGAGGTGATTCTAGTGGCATTATAAAGTAGGAATCTAGAGCTTTCCAATCATATATGGCACTATTTGGTAGATTGGTGCACGAAATTGTGATCAATACTTTTCACAACTTCAAATAATCCTCGGTAATGAACCCAAAAACTTGGTGTTCAATACCATGGCATAAACACAATTTCGCACAACTAACCAGCAAGTGTACTGGGTCGTCCAAGTAATAAACCTTACGCGAGTAAGGGTCGATCCCACAAAGATTGTTGGTATGAAGCAAGCTATGGTCACCTTCTAAATCTTAGTCAGGCAAACTCAAACGGATATTAATGATGAATAAAACATAAAGGTAAAGATAGAGATACTTATGTAATTCATTGGTGGGAATTTCAGATAAGCGTATGAAGATGCTTGGTCCCTTCCGTCTCTCTGCTTTCCTACGGTCTTCATCCAATCCTTCTTACTCCTTTCCATGGCAAGCTTATACAAGGGTTTCACCGTTGTCAGTGGCTACCTCCCATCCTCTCAGTGGAAATGTTCAACGCACCCTGTCACGGCACGGTTATCCATCTGTCAGTTCTCAATCAGGCCGGAATAGAATCCAGTGATTCTTTTGCGTCTATCACTAACGCCCCGCCCTTAGGAGTTTGAAGCTCGTCACAGTCATTCAATCATTGAATCCTACTAAGAATACCACAGACAAGGTTAGACCTTCCGGATTCTCTTGAATGCCGCCATCAGTTCTAGCCTATACCACGAAGACTCTGATCTCACGGAATGGCTGGCTCGGTTGTCAGGCGAGCGCTCGGTTGTCAGGCGATCAACCATGCGTCGTGTATCAGGAATCCAAGAGATATCCACCCAATTTAAGGTAGAACGGAGGTGGTTGTCAGGCACACGTTCATAGGGGAGAATGATGATGAGTGTCACGGATCATCACATTCATCAAGTTGAAGAACAAGTGATATCTTAGAATAAGAACAAGCGGAATTGAATAGAAGAACAATAGTAATTGCATTAATACTCGAGGTACAGCAGAGCTCCACACCTTAATCTATGGTGTGTAGAAACTCCACCGTTGAAAATACATAAGAACAAGGTCTAGGCATGGCCGAATGGCCAGCCTCCCAATGATCTAAGATAGCATCAGAACAAAGATAACTACCCAGATATCTCATTACAATAGTAAAAGGTCCTACTTATAGAGAACTAGTAGCCTAGGGTTTACAGAGATGAGTAAATGACATAAAAATCCACTTCCGGGCCCACTTGGTGTGTGCTTGGGCTGAGCATTGAAACATTTTCGTGTAGAGACTCTTCTTGGAGTTAAACGCCAGCTTTTATGCCAGTTTGGGCGTTTAACTCCCATCCTTGTGCCAGTTCCGGCGTTTAACGCTGGAAATTCTGAGGGTGACTTTGAACGCCGGTTTGGGCCATCAAATCTTGGGCAAAGTATGGACTATCATATATTGCTGGAAAGCCCAAGATGTCTACTTTCCAACGCCGTTGAGAGCGCGCCAATTGGGCTTCTGTAGCTCCAGCAAATCCACTTCGAGTGCAGGGAGGTCAGAATCCAACAGCATCTGCAGTCCTTTTCAGTCTCTGAATCAGATTTTTGCTCAGGACCCTCAATTTCAGCCAGAAAATACCTGAAATCACAGAAAAACACACAAACTCATAGTAAAGTCCAGAAAAGTGAATTTTAACTAAAAACTAATAAAAATATACTAAAAACTAACTAGATCATACTAAAAACATACTAAAAACAATGCCAAAAAGCGTACAAATTATCCGCTCATCACAACACCAAACTTAAATTGTTGCTTGTCCTCAAGCAACTGAAAATCAAATAAGATAAAAAGAAGAGAATATGCAATGAATTCCAAAAACATCTATGAAGATCAGTATCAATTAGATGAGCGGGGCTTTTAGCTTTTTGCCTCTAAACAGTTTTGGCATCTCACTCTATCCTTTGAAATTCAGAATGGTTGGCTTCTTTTAGGAACTCAGAATCCAGATAGTGTTATTGATTCTCCTAGTTAAGTATGATGATTCTTGAATACAGCTACTTATTGAGTCTTGGCTGTGGCCCAAAGCACTCTGTCTTCCAGTATTACCACCGGATACATACATGCCACAGACACATAATTGGGTGAACCTTTTCAGATTGTGACTCAGCTTTGCTAGAATCCCCAATTAGAGGTGTCCAGGGTTCTTAAGCACACTCTTTTTGCCTTGGATCACAACTTTATTTCTTTCTTTTTCTCTCTTTTTTGTCGTTTTTTTTTGTATTCACTGCTTTTTCTTGCTTCAAGAATCATTTTTATGATTTTTCAGATCCTCAGTAACATGTCTCCTTTTTCATCATTCTTTCAAGAGCCAACATTCATGAACCACAAATTCAAAAGACATATGCACTGTTTAAGCATACATTCAGAAAACAAAAGTATTGCCACCACATCAAAATAATCAAACTGTTATAAAATTCAAAATTCATGCAATTCTTTTCTTTTTCAATTTAAGCACATTTTTTTTATTCAAGAAAGGTGATGGATTCATAGGACATTCATAACTTTAAGGCATGGACACTAAGACACTAATGATCACAAGACACAAACATAGATAAACATAAGCACTAAAATTCGAAAAACAGAAAATAAAGAACAAGGAAATTAAAGAACGGGTCCACCTTAGTGATGGCGACTTGTTCTTCCTCTTGAAGATCTGATGGAGTGCTTGAGCTCCTCAATGTCTCTTCCTTGTCTTTGTTGCTCCTCTCTCATGATTCTTTGATCTTCTCTAATTTCATGGAGGAGGACGGAGTGTTCTTGGTGCTCCACCCTTAGTTGTCACATGTTGGAACTCAATTCTCCTAGGGAGGTGTTTAGTTGCTCCCAATAGTTTTGTGGAGGAAAGTGCATCCCTTGAGGCATCTCAGGGATTTGATGATGAGAGGGGTCTCTTGTTTGCTCCATCCTCTTCTTAGTAATGGGCTTGTCCTCATCAATGGGGATGTCTCCCTCTATGTCAACCCCAACTAAATAACAGAGGTGACAAATGAGATGAGGAAAGGCTAACCTTGCCAAGGTAGAGGACTTGTCCGCCACCTTATAAAGTTCTTGAGCTATAACCTCATGAACTTCTACTTCTTCTCCAATCATGACGCTATGGATCATGATAGCCCGGTCTATAGTAACTTCGGACCGGTTGCTAGTGGGAATGATTGAGCGTTGGATAAACTCCAACCATCCTCTAGCCATGGGCTTGAGGTCATGCCTTCTCAGTTGAACCGGATTTCCTCTTGAATCTCTCTTCCATTGGGCGCCCTCTTCACAAATGTCTATGAGGACTTGGTCCAACCTTTGATCAAAGTTGACCCTTCTAGTGTAAGGATGTTCATCTCCTTGCATCATGGGCAAGTTGAATGCCAACCTTACATTTTCCGGACTAAAATCCAAGTATTTCCCCCGAGCCATAGTAAGCCAATTCTTTGGATCCGGGTTCACACTTTGATCATGGTTCTTGGTGATCCATGCATTGGCATAGAACTCTTGAACCATTAAGATTCCGACTTGTTGAATGGGGTTGGTAAGAACTTCCCAGCCTCTTCTTCGGATCTCATGTCGGATCTCCGGATATTCACTCTTTTGAGTGAAAAAGGGACCTCGGGGATCACCTTCTTCAAGGCCACAACTTCATAGAAGTGGTCTTGATGCACCCTTGAGATGAATCTCTCCATCTCCCATGACTCGGAGGTGGAAGCTTTTGCCTTCCCTTTCCTCTTTCTAGAGGTTTCTTCGGCCTTGAATGCCATAAATGGTTATGGAAAAACAAAAAGCAATGCTTTTACCACACCAAACTTAAAAGGTTTGCTCGTCCTCGAGCAAAAGAAGAAAGAGGAGAGTAGAAGACGAAGAAATGAGAAAGAAGGGAATGGCTTTGTGTTCGGCCAAAAAGGGGGAGAAGTGGTGTTTAGGTTGTGTGAAAATGAAGGAGTGAAGATGGGTTTATATAGGAGTGGGGGGCTCATGGTTCGGTCATGTATGGGTGGGTTTGGGAGGGAAAGTGGTTTGAATTTGAAGGGTGAGGTAGGTGGGGTTTTATGAAGGATAGATGTGAGTGGTGAAGAGAAAGATGGGATTTGATAGGTGAAGGGTTTTTGGGGAAGAGGTGTTGAGGTGATTGGTGAATGGGTGAAGAAGAGAGAGAGTGGTAGGGTAGGTGGGGATCCTGTGGGGTCCACAGATCCTGAGGTGTCAAGGAAAAGTCATCCCTGCACCAAATGTCATGCAAAAATGCGTTTTGAGCCAATTCTGGCGTTAAACGCCGGGCTGGTGCCCATTTCTGGCGTTTAACGCCAAATGCTTGCCCTTTTCTGGCGTTTAACGCCAGTCTAGTACCCCTTTCTGGCGTTAAACGCCCAGAATGGTGCCAGACTGGGCGTTAAACGCCCATCTGCTAGCCTTACTAGCGTTTAAACGCCAGTAGGTTCTTCCTCCAGGGTGTGCTGTTTTTCTTCCTGTTTTTCTTTCTGTTTTTGCTTTTTCAATTGATTTTGTGACTTCTCATGATCATCAACCTACAGAAAACATAAAATAACAAAAGAAAATAGATAAAATATAACATTGGGTTGCCTCCCAACAAGCGCTTCTTTAATGTCAGTAGCTTGACAGAGGACTCTCATGGAGCCTCACAGGTGCTCAGAGCAATGTTGGAACCTCCTAACACCAAACATAGAGTTTGAATGTGGGGGTTCAACACCAAACTTAGAGTTTGGTTGTGGCCTCCCAACACCAAACTTAGAGTTTGACTGTGGGGGCTCTGTTTGGCTCTGTTTTGAGAGAAGCTCTTCATGCTTCCTCTCCATGGTGACAGGGGGATATCCTTGAGCTTTAAACACAAAGGATTCTTCATTCACTTGAATGATCAATTCTCCTCTATCAACATCAATCACAGCCTTTGCTGTGGCTAGGAAGGGTCTGCCAAGGATGATGGATTCATCCATGCATTTCCCAGTCTCAAGGACTATGAAATCAGCAGGGATGTAATGGTCTTCAACCTTTACCAGAACATCCTCTACAAGTCCATAAGCTTGTTTTCTTGAGTTGTCTGCCATCTCTAGTGAGATTTTTTCAGCTTGCACCTCAAAGATCCCTAGCTTCTCCATTACAGAGAGAGGCATGAGGTTTACACTTGACCCTAGGTCACACAAGGCCTTCTTGAAGGTCATGGTGCCTATGGCATAGGGTGTTGAGAACTTCCCAGGATCCTGTCTCTTTTGAGGTAATTTCTGCCTAGACAAGTCATCCAGTTCTTTGGTGAGCAAAGGGGGTTCATCCTCCCAAGTCTCATTTCCAAATAACTTGTCATTTAGCTTCATGATTGCTCCAAGGTATTTAGCAACTTGCTCTTCAGTGACATACTCATCCTCTTCAGAGGAATAATACTCATCAGAGCTCATGAATGGCAGAAGTAAGTCCAATGGAATCTCTATGGTCTCATTTTGAGCCTCAGATTCCCATGGTTCCTCATTAGGGAACTCATTGGAGGTCAGTGGACGTCCATTGAGGTCTTCCTCAGTGGCGTTCACTGCCTCTCCCTCCTCTCCTAATTCGGCCATGTTGATGGCTTTGCACTCTCCTTTTGGATTTTCTTCTATATTGTTTAGAAGAGTACTGGGAGGGAGTTCAGTAATTTTCTTGCTCAGCTGACCCACTTGTCCCTCCAAGTTTCTAATGGAGGACCTTGTTTCAGTCATGAAACTTTGAGTGATTTTGATTAGATCAGAGACCATGGTTGCTAAGTCAGAGGTGTTCTGCTTAGAACTCTCTGTCTGTTGCTGAGAAGATGATGGAAAAGACTTGCCATTGCTAAACCTGTTTCTTCCACCATTATTATTGTTGAAACCTTGTTGAGGTCTCTGTTGATCCTTCCATGAAAGATTTGGATGATTTCTCCATGAAGGATTGTAGGTGTTTCCATAGGGTTCTCCTATGTAATTCACCTCTTCCATTGAAGGGTTCTCAGGATCATAAGCTTCTTCCTCAGATGAAGCTTCCTTAGTACTGCTTGGTGCATTTTGCATTCCAGACAGACTTTGAGAAATCATATTGACTTGTTGAGTCAATATTTTGTTCTGAGCCAATATGGCATTCAGAGTGTCAATCTCAAGAACTCCTTTCTTCTGATTAGTCCCATTGTTCACAAGATTCCTTTCAGAAGTGTACATGAATTGATTATTTGCAACCATTTCAATCAGCTCTTGAGCTTCTGTAGGCGTCTTCTTCAGATGAAGAGATCCTCCAGCAGAGCTATCCAAAGACATCTTGGATAGTTCAGAGAGACCATCATAGAAAATACCTATGATGCTCCATTCAGAAAGCATGTCAGAGGGACACTTTCTGATTAATTGTTTGTATCTTTCCCAAGCTTCATAGAGGGATTCTCCTTCCTTCTGTCTGAAGGTTTGGACTTCCACTCTAAGCTTACTCAATTTTTGAGGTGGAAAGAACTTTGCCAAGAAGGCATTGACTAGCTTTTCCCAAGCGTTCAGGCTTTCTTTAGGTTGTGAGTCCAACCATGTCCTAGCTCTGTCTCTTACAGCAAAAGGGAATAGCATAAGTCTGTAGACCTCAGGGTCAACCCCATTAGTCTTGACAGTGTCACAGATTTGCAAGAACTCAGCTAAGAACTGATGAGGATCTTCCAATGGAAGTCCATGGAACTTGCAATTCTGTTGCATTAGAGAAAGTAATTGAGGCTTAAGCTCAAAGTTGTTTGCTCCAATGGCAGGGATAGAGATGCTTCTCCCATAGAAGTCGGGAGTAGGTGCAGTAAAGTCACCCAGCACCTTCCTTGCATTGTTGGCATTGTTGTTGTTTTCGGCTGCCATGGGTTCTTCTTCTTTGAAGATTTCTGTTAGGTCCTCTACAAAGAGTTATGCCTTGGCTTCTCTTAGCTTTCGCTTCAAGGTCCTTTCAGGTTTCGGATCAGCCTCAACAAGAATGCTTTTGTCCTTGCTCCTGCTCATAAGAAAGAGAAGAGAACAAGAAAATGTGGAATCCTCTATGTCACAGTATAGAGATTCCTTGAGGTGTCAGAGGAAAAGAAAAATAGAAGGCAGAGGTAGAAAATTTGAACTTATCAAGAGAGATGGAGTTCGAATTGTGCATTAAGGAATAGTGTTAGTCCATAAATAGAAGGATGTGAGAAGAAGGGAAGTAGTATTCGAAAATTAAGTAAAGGATTTTGAAAACATTTTGAAAAACACTAATTGATTTTTGAAAAAAAAAAGTGGGAAAGAAATCAAGTGATTTTTGAAAAAGAATTTGAAATTAGAAATCAAAAAGATTTGATTGAAAGTTATTTTGAAAAAGATGTGGTTAAGAAGATATGATTAGTTTTAAAAAGATGTGATTGAGAAGATATGATTTGAAAAACATTTAAAAAGATTTGATTTTAAAAATTAATGACTTGGCTATCAAGAAAGGATATGATCCAAACATTAGACCTTTCTCAACAGAAAAAGCAACATACTTGAAATGTTGAATCAAATCATTAATTGATAGCAAGTATCTTTGAAAATGGAAAGAAATTGATTTTGAAAAAGATTTGATTGAAAAGATTTGATTTGAAAAAGATTTGATTTTGAAAAATTTTGAAAACTTAAAGAAAAATTTGATTTGAAACAAAATCTTCCCTCTTGTGCCATCCTGGCGTTAAACGCCCAGAATGGTGCACATTCTGGCATTTAACGCCCAAAACTCTACCCTTTTGGGCGTTAAACGCCCAGCCAGGCACCCTGGCTGGCGTTTAAACGCCAGTTTGCCTTCTTCACTGGGCGTTTTGAACGCCCAGCTCTTTCTGTGTAATTCCTCTGCAGTATGTTCTGAATCTTCAATTCTCTGTATTATTGACTTGAAAGGACACAAATTAAAAATATTTTTGGATTTTTAATAGTGAGGAATAATCAAAATGCAACTAAAATCAAATAACAATGCATGCAAGACACCAAACTTAGCAGTTTGTATACTACTGACACTAATGAGAATGCATATGAGACACATAAACACTCAAGTCAAGAGAATTCAAAGATCAGAGTAAGAGATCATCAAGAACAACTTGAAGATTAATGAAGACACATGCATGAGTGCAAGAAGAATAGAAACATGCAATTGACACCAAACTTAAAAGTGAGACTCTAGACTCAAACAAGAAATATTTTTGGATTTTATGATTTTGTAAAAAAAATTTTTGTGCTTTTTTTTCGAAAATTAAGTGGAAAAAGAAAATAAAGGTATCAAAATTCTTAATGAGAATTCCAGGAATCATGCAATGTTTAGTCTAAGACTCCGGTCCAGGAATTAGACATGGCTTCACAGCCAGCCAAGCTTTCAAAGAAAGCTTCGGTCCAAAACACTAGACATGGCCAATGGCCAGCCAAGCCTTAGCAGATCACTGCTCCAATAGCAAGATTGATAGAAATCAACATGCTCTTGTGATGATAAGTTGAAACCTCAGTCCAATAGAATTAGACATGGATTCACAGCCAGCCAGACTTCAACAGATCATCATGAAACACTAGAATTCATTCTTAAGAACTCTGAAAAAAAAAATACCTAATCTAAGCAACAAGATGAACCGTCAGTTGTCCATACTCGAACAATCCCCGGCAACGGCGCCAAAAACTTGGTGCACGAAATTGTGATCAATACTTTTCACAATTTCAAATAATCCTCGGTAATGAACCCAAAAACTTGGTGTTCAATACCATGGCATAAACACAATTTCGCACAACTAACCAGCAAGTGTACTGGGTCGTCCAAGTAATAAACCTTACGCGAGTAAGGGTCGATCCCACAGAGATTGTTGGTATGAAGCAAGCTATGGTCACCTTGTAAATCTTAGTCAGGCAAACTCAAATGGATATGAATGATGAATAAAACATAAAGATAAAGATAGAGATACTTATGTAATTCATTGGTGGGAATTTCAGATAAGCGTATGAAGATGCTTGGTCCCTTCCGTCTCTCTGCTTTCCTACTGTCTTCATCCAATCCTTCTTACTCCTTTCCATGGCAAGCTTATACAAGGGTTTCACCGTTGTCAGTGGCTACCTCCCATCCTCTCAGTGGAAATGTTCAACGCACCCTGTCACGGCACGGCTATCCATCTGTCGGTTCTCAATCAGGCCGGAATAGAATCCAGTGATTCTTTTGCGTCTGTCACTAACGCCCCGCCCTCAGGAGTTTGAAGCTCGTCATAGTCATTCAGTCATTGAATCCTACTCAGAATACCACAGACAAGGTTAGACCTTCCGGATTCTCTTGAATGCCGCCATCAGTTCTAGCCAATACCACGAAGACTCTGATCTCACGGAATGGCTGGCTCGGTTGTCAGGCGATCAACCATGCGTCGTGTATCAGGAATCCAAGAGATATCCACCCAATCTAAGGTAGAACGGAGGTGGTTGTCAGGCACACGTTCATAGGGGAGAATGATGATGAGTGTCACGGATCATCACATTCATCAAGTTGAAGAACAAGTGATATCTTAGAACAAGAACAAGCGGAATGAAATAGAAGAACAATAGTAATTGCATTAATACTCGAGGTACAGCAGAGCTCCACACCTTAATCTATGGTGTGTAGAAACTCCACCGTTGAAAATACATAAGAACAAGGTCTAGGCATGGCCGAATGGCCAGCCTCCCAATGATCTAAGATAGCATCAAAACAAAGATAACTACCCCGATGAAAATACAATAGTAAAAGGTCCTATATATAGAGAACTAGTAGCCTAGGGTTTACAGAGATGAGTAAATGACATAAAAATCCACTTCCGGGCCCACTTGGTGTGTGCTTGGGCTGAGCATTGAAGCATTTTCGTGTAGAGACTCTTCTTGGAGTTAAACGCCAGCTTTTATGCCAGTTTGGGCGTTTAACTCCCATCCTTGTGCCAGTTCCGGCGTTTAACGCTGGGAATTCTGAGGGTGACTTTGAACGCCGGTTTGGGCCATCAAATCTTGGGCAACGTATGGACTATCATATATTGCTGGAAAGCCCAGGATGTCTACTTTCCAACGCCGTTGAGAGCGCGCCAATTGGGCTTCTGTAGCTCCAGAAAATCCACTTCGAGTGCAGGGAGGTTAGAATCCAACAGCATCTGCAGTCCTTTTCAGTCTCTGAATCAGATTTTTGCTCAGGACCCTCAATTTCAGCCAAAAAATACCTGAAATCACAGAAAAACACACAAACTCATAGTAAAGTCCAAAAAAGTGAATTTTAACTAAAAACTAATAAAAATATACTAAAAACTAACTAGATCATACTAAAAACATACTAAAAACGATGCCAAAAAGCGTACAAATTATCCGCTCATCATGGATACTAAATCTGAGGGAGAAAACTTTCCCCGAAAATGCAAAGATGAACAACGTATCAACCTGTAGCAAGTCCAGCTGACCTCTTCAACTTCCATGGAGGATAATTTGAGCCTTTGAGCTTCAAATGATGCGCTTAAAATAACATTAGAAAGTAGACATTTAGAGCTTTCCAATAATATATAATAGTATGGGGTAAAAATTAACTTTGAGCTTCCTAAGCTGGTGTTTTTAACCTAACGTCACCATGCCAACGCCAGTTTGGGTGATGGCAGCGGTAGCGCTACTCCAATAACGCCAGTTTGGGCGCTGGCAGTGCTAACACTACACCAATAACGCTAGTTTGGGTGCTGGCAGCGCTATCGCTGCTCCAATAATGCCAGTGAGCGTTGGCAACACTAACGCTTCCCTCAAAAACGCCTGCGACCCTTGACAGCATGACCTTGTCCTCTTCAAATGAGCATAACTTGAGCTATTGATGTCCAATTGATGCGATTCTAGTTGCATTAAAAAGCTGACATTTAGAGCTTTCCAACAATGTATAATAGTTTATAGTGGGAATGAAATTGTAGAATAAATAATAGGCATCTTTAAGCCCTAAAAACACTTAATAGAGCATCCATAGCGTTGTTAACGCTAACTTTGGGCCACCAATGCCAGTTTGGGCATTGGTAGCACTAGCGCAACTCCAATAACACCAAGCACCCCTGGACCTCACCTTTGCTCAATTAATTTCACTTAAGTGCACTTAAACTTTAAGCAAGCAAGCCCACAATTGTCAACCAATCAAGGCCACAAGAGTCATCTAGAATTAGCTAATTTTCATTTAATTGTAATTTGTTTTCAATTTCATTTGAATTTCATTTAATTGTAATTGGAATTAGGATAGGTTATAAATAGGCTTTAGTTTTCACACTTGAGAGGAAGCCGGAGGGAGGGGGTCTTCAGACTCTCTCTTCACACACTTCACATTCTTCTTCTTTCCCATTTTCTTTCACCTATTTTTGTAAATATTTTATTATGAATTACTAACTCTTTCCATTGGGAAAGAGAGCTCTGTTGCAATTCAAATGCGTTGATTTATTTTCATTCTTCATCTTCAATTCTTCTTTTATTGTTGCTTTAGAAAGAGTATTTGTGCTTCATAGATCCAACTACTATCAAGAGAGGGATTAGATCTACTTGAATTTCCTGATAAACTTGAGAAAGGAGTTATGAAAGTCAGTTTGAGGCACTTCTCTCATAATCCACTTGATCAGTACATTCTTAGTTGGCATGTGAGATGTAACCACTTTGAATTGAGGTCTTGAGGGTTGTGTGGCCTTTGAATCAGAAATTGAACTTCATCTCTTCTCATGACCAATTAGATAAAGAGATTGGCAACTGATCAAGTTAAGAGAAATCAAATCATCAAGAGATTGGGGTTTGATTACTTATGATTTGCCAAGAGATCAATGATTGTATGATAGAAGAGGGGATGAGAATGGTTGATCCTGAGAGTGCAATATCTCTTGATCCCAATGCCTTTTTTTAATTTACCTTTCCGTCATTTACTTTCTTGCACTTTACTTTCTTGTACTTTCTATTCCTTCCATTTTACTTTCCAGCACTTTATTTTTTTGCACTTTACTTTTACGTCATCTACTTTCTTGCTCTTTATTGCTTTCATGTCATTTATATTTCTTGTTGTTCATCACTCCAAATTGAACCGTCTAACTAGAATAAACAACTAAATATTGATTGCTTAATCCTTTAATCCTCGTGGGATCGACCTCACTCTTGTGAGTTTGTTTACTTGATACGACCAGGTATACTTGCTAGTAGTTATGCGGAATTAAAAAAAATTCCGTAACAAGGCTGTAAATGATTAAGTCATTGGTCGTGGTCATTAATCTCCTCAAGTCCAAACCAAACATTTGAACAGACTCTATCAATCTGGGAGAGGGTGAAGTGTGCGCAATTCAATCTCTTTGCTGATCCTACTCAAAACGCCACAAACAAAGTCGGATCTTCCAGATCAGAGACTGATGCTCTTATGGTTCTAGCCCTTAGAGCCACAGGAACCTCAATTACCCCTGACTAATGAGGTTTTATGTCACATACCCCAATTAGTCCAAATAACTTGTTGGAACCCGTGCTACATTCTCAAGCTGTAGCTCAATACTATCTGGGTCAGGACTCGTAAGAAACTTATGTAGAATCGAGATTCATAGGGATGAAGAACCACAATGCATCATAGAATAGAATCAAACATAGATTGAAGTAGAAAAGTAATTGCATTAATCCATACGAATCAGCAGAGCTCCTAACCTTAACCAAGGAGGTTTAGTTGCTCAAAATGTATAGAAATAATGTGTTTGTGCTTCTCCCCTCCAGGGAGGCATAATCCCCAAGAAGAAGGAAGTCTCTTATTTATAATAAAAACTCTAAGACTAAACCTAAAAGATATTAGTAATAATTAAAAAGTACAAAAGAATGAGATAAACTAAGCTAAAGGTGCGAAAATCCACTTTTGGGCCCACTTCGTGAGTTTTGGGCTGAGCTTGGCGTCCAACATGAGGGAGTGGGCATTGAACGCCCACTAGAGAGTGTCCACGCTGCTTCCTTACTCCCTTTGTGGTGTTGAACGCCAGTTTCGGCGTTCAACATAACTTGGGAGGTTGGTCCTTCTTGGGCGTTGAACGCTAGAAAGGGGGTAGTTTGGGCGTTCAATGCCCATTTTAGGCAGTCCAATCTGAAGAAAAGTATAAACCATTATATATTACTGGAAAGCTCTGGAAGTTAGCTTTCTAACGACTTTGAGAACTCATAATTAAATATCTGTGGCTCCATAAATTCTCGTTTGAATTCACGGAGGTCAGATTCTAACAACATCTGCTATGCTTTCCTTGCCTTTGAATTAGACTTTGCCAAAACTTGCCAAAATTGCCCAAAATTCACCTAAAATCATAAGAAAAACACAAGCTCAAAGTAGCATCCAAAAAGTGAATTTTGCATTAAATCCTACTAAAACATAATAAAACTTAACAAAATATACTAAAAACACTAAGAAAATGACATCAAAAGTGTATAAAATATCCGCTCATCAGAACACCAAACTTAAACTGTTGCTTGTCCTCAAGAAACCAAAAACAAGTAGGACTAAAAAGAAGAGAGAGAGAGAGATACAATAAGTTTTAAAGTTTTTCAATAAAGCTCGGTTCCAAATGATGAGCAGGGATAACCGCTCTTCACTTTTGAACAGTTTTGGCATCTCCCTTTCCCTTGAAGTTCAGAAATATTGACATCTCTTGGAACTAGAATGCGGATGATATTATTGATTGTCTTAGTTTAGTTCTTCTTGATTATTGAAAACATCTTCTTTTGGTGTTTTGCACCTTTTTTATCCTTGCCTTGACTCTAAGCGTTTTGTTTTTCCGTATTACCATCGGATACATAAACGTCACAGACACTTAATTGGGAAAACCCTTTGGATTCGAATTTAGCTTTGCTTAAATTCCCAGTCAATGGTGCCCTGAGTTCTTAGGCGTACTCTTTTTCTTTGGATCACGACTTTAACTGCTCAATCTCAAGCTTTTCACTTGAAACCTTCACAAAACAAGCATTTAGTTAGGGATAGCAGCTCATTTGAGCTTTTTAGGCTGATTTTTAAACCTCCTAACCATTGATACTCAAAGACTTGGATCCTTGCTCTTTTGGTTTTTCTTTTATGAGCATTATTTTTCTTTTCCATTTTATTATTATATTTTATTCAACCTTTTTTTTTCTGCTGCTTTTTCTTGCTTCAAGAATTAATACTTTTGATTTTTTAGAAAGTCTATAATACTTTTCTAGATCCTTTGTTCTTTCAAGAGTCAATACACTCAACTTCAATCTCAATCATGCACTGTTAATTCATATTCAGAAATAAATGCATGGCCACCACATAAAAACAATTGGAATAATTCATGATAAACTTAAAATTCCTACATCTCACTCTTTGCTTTTCAAATAAAAAAAATTTCTTTTAAGCTTGGTGAGGGATACATAGGATATCTTATAACAAAAATAAAGAAAAGTAAATAAAACTAGAAAAGAACAAAATAATGCTTGTGATCATGCTGAAGTTAGAATGGAAGACAAGAAATAAGATAAATGAAGGGATAATGAAACTTAACCACCTCATTTATAGTGGCTGCTGATGAAGATGATCCACCTTTCTTTAGCATAAACCAAGAGCTTGCTCTGTAACACCAAACTTAAAAAGTTTGCATGTCCCCAAGCAAAGGAGGCGTAGTCCTTGCTATTCTCTCATGGGGTAGGTGGAGTTTGTATGGGACCCACTGGCTAAGAAAGCTGTAAAACTCGAGTTACTTGCCCCTGCCTGGCGTTCAACACCAAGAACACCTCTTAATGGGCGTTGAATGCTCATAAAGGACAAGGGGATGGTGCTTTTCAGCTCCTGAATGGGCATTGAATGCCCATCTTCCTCCTTGTCTGGCGTTCAACGCCAGCAATGGGCTCTTCTCAGGGTATTCTGGTTTCCATCTCAGGCATCTCTGACTCTATCCTAAATGCTGCAGATGATCGAAAAACTATGGAAATTAACTAAAAAGAGAGAAAAAAAATTTATCGAAGAAACAGAAACAATAGTACTCTACTCATGGTTCGGTTGCCTCCCAACAAGTGCTCCTTTAATGTCATTAGCTTGACACTTGATTGTTGACTTTCTTCCTCTTCTTCCAGTTGGTTAAAAGAAATGACTCTGTTGGAGAAGAAGAGAAGATTAGTGCCCTCGGATGTGAATTCCTCCTAACAAGCTTTCTGGTATTGTTATCAGAGTTATTCTCCTTGCTTGTTAGGGTAGGGGTTGGATTGTTTCTCCATCCGCTATGCATCTTCCTCTTGGGACCTTCCTCCCTGGTAGGTAGTGATTGTGTAACACCAAACATAGGTTTGATGTTTGAGGAAACTGTATGAGTTTCCACCAAGGGAGGAGGCTTCAGCATTGTACTCTGCATGCAGGTACCTCCTTTGTGGGTGGGGGGAAATTGAATTTGAATTTTGGGTTGTTGGAAGGAGAGATTGATGGGATAGATGAGAGTGGATTGGGTAGAGTGGGAGGTGAGTTGAAAGAATCAGGGGAAGTGATGGATGATGGGATGATTGAATGTGGATGGAAAAGTGGCTAGGGAGAAGAGAGAATGGATAAGCTTGAATGGTAAAAGTAGGTAGAAGTTAGGGTTTAACCAATGGCCAAAACATCTCCTTCATGCTCAAAATATGCTCTCTGGGGCCTAATCGCTGGTTCTGGAGTTTAGCACCAGCAGAGGATAGAACTCTTTTTTTTGGGACCAGCACCCTTGGCGCTAAATGCCGGGGCTGGCATTTAGTGCCCCAAGGAGGGTGCCAAAATATGAAATAAATGCCTAAATTGGGCGTTAAACACCCATAATTTCTCCCTCTCTAGCACTAAACGCCCTTCTTGGCATTTAGCACCCTGATTTGCTCCTCTTCTGGCACTAAACACCCTCCCTAACATTTAGCGCCCAACTTGTTTCATTCCAGGGTGTTCTGTTCTTCTGTCTAAGTCTTCCTGCCCCTATTCTAAGCGTTGTACATGATCACAAACATTAGAAAACCTAAGAAAACTATGAAAACAAAAATTGAAAACTAAACAAAATTAAAATTGAAATCAAAATAGAAATAAAACGAAAATACTAAAGGATACTCCTAGTTGGGTTGCCTCTCAATAAGAGCTTCTTTACCGTCACTAGCATGACGATCAGCTCTTCTAAGGAGGATGATCATAGGGGTTCAGATCTTCACCCTTCATTGTGAACTTATTTCTTGTGCTCTCATGAATCAGGTCAACATGCTCTAGATACAAGATCTTATTCACAGTATGTGGTATGACTGGACTTCTAGTTAACACCACCTTCATGCCAGGTGAGAAGTTCTCAGTAGGAATCTTCTTGTTCTTCCAGCCTTTGGGTACCTCTTCTTGGGGCCTCCCTCCTTGGTGGACAAAACACACTCAACACCAAACTTAGGTTTGATGTCAGGGGAATAGTATTAGTTCCAACCAAGGGAGGAGGCTTTAGCAGTATACCCTGTATGTAAGTACCTCTTTTGTCAGAGAGTGGTGGAGGTTTAAAAATCTTGAAAACCATCCAATCCTCATGTAACCTCAACACCAATTCATCTCTCTCAATATAAAGAGGGCTCTTTCTAGTGGCTAGGAATGGCCTTCCTAAAATGATGGAGTCATCTATATCCTCTCCCACTTCAAGTATTAGGAAATCTATAGGGAGGAATAACTCTCCAACTTTGACCAGTACGTTCTCCACTAGCCCATTTGCTTGCCTTAGAAACTTTTCAGTCATTTGCAGGGTTATCCTTATTGCCTGTGCTTCTTGGTTTCCCAGCTTCTTCATTACCGACAAAGGCATTAGATTTATGCTTTAACCAAGAACACACATTGCTTTCTCAAAAGTAATATTCCTAGTGGTACAGGGAATCAAGAAGCTTTCAGGGTCTGGTATTTTCTTAGTTAGCTTCCTCTAAATCAGTGCATTGTACTCCTTGTTCAAGACCACAATTTCATCTCCCATCAAGGCCTTTGACAAACCCCATTTGTAGGGTTTATCTTGTATTGATTTTAGGGGATTTTATCACCTTTCACCCACATTTATTCAATGAAATAGCATGGTTTTGTATATTCTCCTTTAATTGTGCTTAAGAGTGAAAACATGCTTTTTAGGTCTTAAAATAGCCAAATGTAATTTACCTTGATTCCATTAGATGCCTTGATATGTTTGTTAAGTGATTTCAGATTTAGGAGGCAAAGATTGGATCAAGGGAATGAAGAAAGAAGCATGGAAAATTGGAGAACTCATGAAGAAATGAAAGAACCGGAAAGCTGTCAAGCCGACCTCTTCGTACTTAAACGACCATAACTTGAGCTACAGAGGTCCAAATGATGCGGTTCCAGTTGGGTTGGAAAGCTAACATCCGGGGCTTCGCAACGATATAAGATTTGCCATAGTTGCTACACGTATGGTGGCGCGCACGCGCAAAGTACGCGCACGCGCCGTTGCTGCCATATGGTCTACTTAAAGTAAAACGTGGCCAACGATTTTAGAAGCCTTGTGGGCCCAATCCAACTCATTTCTGATGCTATTTAAGTCAAGGATTGAAGAGGGATGAGGCATCTAGTTACCATTAGTTTAAGTTTAGTTTTAGAAGTAGTTTCTAGAGAGAGAAGCTTTCACTTCTCTCTAGAATTAGGATTAGGATTAGGTTTAGTTCTTAGATCTAGATTTTAATTCATCTTCTTCTACTTCTATCTTCTCAATTCATTGTTGTTACATTCCTTCTTCTTCCATTCTTTTATTGTAATTTCCTTTATGTTGCTCTTATACTTTGTTGTAGATCTACTATTGTTCCTTCCATTTTCTTTCAATTCAATAAGAGGTAATTCATAATAAATTTGTCTTCTTTGCTTTTCTATTGTTGATCTCTTGTTTTTGTAGTTGTAGATTCCTTTAATTCTTGCATTTAATAATGATTACTTCTATTGCACTCTATGTGTTTGTTGAAATGTCTCTTTTAGTTTTAGTGTAGATTTTGTTCCTCTTGGCCTAGGTAGAGTAATTAGTGATACTTGAGTTATCTAATTCCTTTGTTGATTGATAATTGGAGAGACTGCTAATTGGTTTGGAGTGCACTAAAGCTAGTCTTTCCTTGGGAGTTGGCTAGGACTTGTGGCTCAAGTCAATTCATCCACTTGACTTCCCTTTATTTAGCAAGGGTTAACTAAGTGGTAGCAATGAACAATTCTCATCACAATTGAGAAGGATAACTAGGATAGGACTTCTAATTTTCATACCTTGCCAAGAGCCTTTTATAGTTGTTAGTTTACTTTCTTGCCATTTATCTTTCATGCCTCTTATCAAAACCCCAAAAATAACTCAACCAATAACAAAACACTTCATTACAATTCCTAGGGAGAACGACCCGAGGTTTGAATACTTCGGTTTATGAATTTTAGGGGTTTGTTTTAGTGACAAACAACTTTTTGTATGAAAGGATTAATGATTGGTTTAGAAATTATACTTGCAACGAGAATTCATTTGTGAAATTCTAAGCCGTCAAAAATCCATTCGTCAGCCTTCTTCTCAAATAGTAGGCTTTTCATGAAGGCCATATAAGGAGGCATCTTCTCCAACACCTCAGCAACAGGAATATTTATTTGCAACTTTTTAAAGATTTTCAAGAATTGAGCGAACTGCTTATCCTTGGTCTCCTCTTGAAGCTTCTGAGGGTGTGGTATTTCAGGTTCCTGTGCCACCAATGGGGCGTGAAACAATGTGCTTCTAGCCTCTTCTTAAGCCTTTTCTTCCTTCAATTCCTCAGCAGCATTCACCTCCTTAGGCTCGGCCTTCTTGGCCATGGCAAGGGCCTTACACTCTTCTCTTGGATTTACCTCTGTGTTACTGGGAAGAATGTTAGGAGGTTTCTCAGGTATCCTCTTGCTCAACTGATCCACTTGTACTTTCAAGTTTTGAATTAAAGCTCTTGTATCTTGCATAAAGTTGTGAGTAGTCTTGGAAAGTTCAGCAACTATTGTGGCTAAGTTAGGAGTGTCTTGGCTCTGAGAGTGTCTTTGTTGCTGTTGAGAGGGCTGGAACTACCGGTTGTTAAACTTATTCTGATTGGAGCCACCCTGGTTGTTGTTGAAATTTTGTTGGGGCTTTTGTGGTTGCTCCCTCCACCCAAAATTTGGGTGATTCCTCCATCCCTGATTGAAAGAATTTGAATGTGGATCATTGTTGGGATTTCTGGAGGAGTTGCCCATGTAATTTACGTGCTCAGTGATGGGTTGAGAATAGCCATAAGCGTCCCTTTGGTTGTAGCTTCCAGTCATGTCATGGGATGCATCTTAAGTATTGATAGCTGAGACTTGCATTCTACTCAAGTGCTGAGAGATCATATTAATTTATTGGGACATGATCTTCTTCTGAGTTAGGATAGCAACCAGTGTGTCCACCTCCATCACTCCCTTCTTCTGAGAAGTCCCAAAGTTCACAGGGTTCCTCTCAGAAGTGTATAGATATTGGTTATTGGCAACTATCTCGATAAGCTCATTCACCTCTTCGGACGTCTTCTTCATGTGCAAGGAATCACCTGCAAAGTTATCCACTGACATTTTGGCCATCTTAGAGAGGCCATCATAAAAGATCTGCAACTTGCTCCATTCCGAAAACTTGTGAGGAGGGCACCTTTTGATCATTAGCTTGTATCTCTCCCAGGCCTCATAGAGGGACACTCCATCTTTCTGTCTTAAGGTATGAATATCCACCCTAAGCTTAGTCATCTTCTGAGGTAGAAAAAATTTGGTCAGAAATCTTTTGACCAGCATGTCCCACATGCCCAGGCTCCCCTTGGGTTGAGAATCAACCCACTGCTTTACTGTTTTCCTCACAACAAATGAGAAGAGCATGAGCTTGTAGACTTCAGGATTCACTTCATTCGTCTTTACAGTGTCACAGATCTGTAGGAAGTTGGAGATGAATAGATTTGGATCCTCCTGTGGGAGTCTATAAAACTGGCAATTCTGCTATACTAGAGTGATCAGCCGTGGCTTAAGCTCAAAATTATTGGCACCAATGGCAGGTACAGCTATACAGTGCCCATAGAGGTCAGGCGTGGGTGCAGTGCATGAGCCAAGCATTCTCGTTGCATGCTCATTAGCATTCGAATTCCCACTATTAGCGTCCATAGCTTCCTTCTAAAAGTTTCCTTGAGTTTGTCTCTAGCTTAGTAAGCTTTAGCTTGTTACAAACGCCACCTCACGGTCCTCTCAGATTCAGAATCAAACTCAAGAAGGGGTTCTTTATCCCTTTTTCTTGTCATAAACAAATAAGAGACAAAGAAAAGTGGGAGTCTCTATGTCAAAGTATAGAGAGCTCCTAGTGAGATATCCTAAAAAGGAATAAAAAAAACAAGGCAAGCAACTAAACATGGAAATTTGAAAATAAGAATGATAAAGTGACCTAAAAATTTTTGAAAACTAAAAAGAGAAAGATGCTAAAATTTTCAAAAATAAAAAGAGGAAAACACTAAAGGGACACTAAACTTAAAATCAGAAATTAAGGAAAACTAAACAAAATTAAAAATAAAAAATTAAAAGAAAAAGTAAAGAAATAAAACTAGAAAAAATACCTAACCTAAGCAACTAGGAAACTAGTATTTGTCAATCACAAAAGATCCCCGATAACAGCGCTAAAAAGTTGGTGTGGGATTTAGAATTCCCACTGCTTAACCAGCAAGTGCACCGGATCATCCAAGTAATACCTCAGGTAATTGAGGGTCAATCCCACGAGGATTGTCGGGCTGAGTAACAATGGTTATCCAATTGGCTTTGTTAGGCAAACAGAAAAAGGTTGTTGATGATTGAAAACGCATAAAACAATAAACAGGAAAATAGAGAAAGCAATTAAAGGGTTTGGTGTAAAACAGTGAGAGAAAATAGTTAAAGCTTCGAAGATGTTTACTTTTCTAAATTAAAAGCTTTTACCAACTATTTTAACAATGCATGATTCATTCCATGACAAACTATAATGTCTAAACCCTAATCTCTTAGTGATTTAGCCTCCTCTAACCTTCATCAACCGCCACACTTGTGGTCACTTAATTCCGATTAGAGGGTTAAGTTCAAAAACTAATTTAGGCCACAAAAACCCTAATTACCCAAAGCTAACAGGATTATATGTCACATATCCCAAATAGTTCATGTAATTAGCAATTTAGAAGGAATTTGTTTTCAAGCTGTTGTTCAAGCGAGGTAACTCCTCGGGAATGATAAGACTCATGAAGAATAAGGGTCATACTCTCGTTCCACCTAGATTCATAAGATTAAGAACGAAAACAATCCTTGATACTAAATCATTGCATTAACTAAAATAGAAGAGCAATAGTCTTAATCCATAAAAATAAATAAAGCTCTTAACCTTAACCAAAGAGGTTTAGTTGCTCATGACTTATAGAGAAAAACTAGGGTTCTGAAAAGTGTGGAATTTTATTTTCCTTTTATAACTAACCTAATTTGATTTGGAATTAAAGTAAAATAATAAATCCTAACACTAAAATATATTGTTTGTAGTTAAAAATTACAAAAAGAAAATAAAATATAACTAATACTAAATGCTAAATCCACTAGAAATGCTCCAAGAGTCGGCCTTCAAGTTCGAACCATGCTTGCTAGCGCTAAATGCCATATTGGGCATTTAATGCTCTAAAGGGAGTGGCCACGAGCATGCTACTAGCGCTAAATGCCAAGCGCCTACGCCAGCTTCTTTGTTTTTAGCTCCAAACTCTGCCAAACTGCTCTGAATTTTACCTAAAATCATAAAAATACTAAAACAACTCAAAGTAGCATCCAAAGGGGAGTTTCGCACTAAAATTAAGTAAAATTAAATAACATCTAACTAAAACAACTGGAAAATGATAGGGAAAAGAGTATAAGATGCTCATGCATCAACGCTTACTTTGGATACAACCAGATCTCGATGTATAAACCGGACCAAGAAAAGACCTAATTCATAACTCCAAAAGCTAACTATTGCTACATAGCAATGCCTTTTGGGTTAAAGAATGCTAGAGCTACGTACCAGTGGCTGATGAATAAAGTATTCTCTTCCTATCTAGGAAATCTTATAGAGGTGTATGTAGACAACATCCTTGCAAAACCAAGGAGAGCTCGACACTACTGTCCGACCTATTCGAGGTGTTCTCCACAATAAGGAAGCACGATATGAGGCTAAATCCATCAAAATACACCTTTCTAGTAGAGGCAAAAAAATTCTTAGGCTTCATGCTAACCCAAAGGGGCATAGACGCCAACCCGAACAAGTATTAAGCTATGCTAAAAATGAAGAGTTCGACCTGTCTCAATGAAGTTCAAAAATTAAATGGAAGGTTGGCAACTCTATCTCAATTCCTAGCAGGATCAGCCTTGAAATCACTACCTTTATACTCAATCTTTAGAAATGGAAAGAAAATTTGAATGGATCCCAGAATACAAGCAAGCCTTTCAGGACTTCAAAGCATTTCTGAGACAACCCCCATACTCACCTAACTTGTGTCGGGAGAAGAACTCGTGTTATACCTAGCAGTGGCTAGCCAAGCTATAGCTTCAGCCCTGATTCGATAAGATGAAAAAGGGCAGCAGCCTATCTACTCATCAGAAAGCCCTACAGGGGGCAGAACTGAATTATCAAAAGGTAGAAAAGACTACTCACCACTTCTAGCGGTGGTTCTCTTTCCAAAAACAAGATGGAGGCGGAAGCATGGAGCTTGATAAATGATGTTGCCAATGCTACACAACACATAAGGGTGAGGAAAAATCCCCTCAAGGGTGTAGTGGAAGCATCCCCTTCCGAAGAAAGTTTGACCAAAGTACTTGGAGATATGACTACCATCCTCACTGAGATGCATAAGAAGCAAAAAGCATTCTATTCTATCCAAGCCGTCCAAGTTTCACCCCAAGCGCCTTAAATTGAAGGGCCTCCTAGGATATATGGCATGTGTTCTAGCACCGCATATTACACTGATCAGTGCCACCAAATTCAAGAGGAGTACACCTTAGCCGTAGCAAATGTGAACTATAACAATCGCCCACCCTACCAAAACCAAGGCCACAACAACTACTCTCATGGCAATAACTCCAATCAAGGGTGGAGAGATAATGCACATGGGAACTATCAAAATCAAAGATGGAACAACTCTTCTTCTCACCACAATAATAACTACCAATCTTCATCCCAACACCACAACAACAACAACTATCAAGCTGACCAAAATCACCAAAACAACATAAAGAAGAATGAAGAGAATAGCAAGTGCCATATCAAAGATAACATCCCAACCAAGCCTCTTCTTCTTCCACTAACCAAGTTGATAAGCTTAGAGCTATTATGGAAAAGAATGAAGAGAATAGCAAGGCTCAATTTAGTGCCGTGAATGCTCAATTGGCCAACATCACCGAGATGATCTCAAGATTGGCTTTGCCTTCCTCCAACAACACCAACCAACCCTTAAGCTCTTCTAACCTTCCATCCCAACCCCTTCTAAACCCAAAAGGTGCACTCAATGCCATTACACTATGGTCAGGGATTGCATTGGAGGGGATACCTCCTAGGGCCTTAGAAGACATTCATGAGGAAGAAGTGGTTGTTGAAGCTCCACATGAAGAAGGAGATGAGCACAAGGCAAGAGGAGGGAGAAGTGAACCTCAAAGAGCCCAAGAAGAAAGCTACAATAGATAAGTCCATTCCTATCCCATTCCCTTCCATGATAAAGAAAGCCAAGAAAGCTCTGGAGTTTGATTTGAACATACTTTAAGTATTCAAGAAAGTTGAGGTAAATATTCCTCTTCTTGATGTCATTCAACAAATTTCAAAGTATGCAAAATTTTTAAAAGACTTGTGCACACACAAGGATAGGATAGGTGAGTTGGAGACATTGTCATTGGGTAGTCCTATTTCTGCATTGATGAAGCCTATTCCTGAAAAGTTTGGTGATCCTAGACCTTGTTTGGTTTCTTGTTGTATTGGTGGAGTTGTTTTTCATGACTGTATGTGCGATTTAGGAGCTTGCGTGAGCATCATGCCATTCTCAGTGTTTGCAAGGTTGAATTTAGCTCCTTTGAAAACGTCGGCTGCAAGGTTCGCCTTAGCTGACAAGAGTGTGATTACCGTGATGGGGATAGCCGAAGATGTGCTTGTGGCAATCAAGGATTTGGTGTTTTCGGTCGACTTCTACATCCTTGAAATGCCACTAACAGAGGGTAGAAGTTCCTCCTCCGTTTTACTTGGTAGACCATTCTTGAAGACCTTCAAATTCAAGTTGGATGCCTTCACTGACACATACTCTTGTGAGGTTGGAGAAAAGACAATCAAGTTCAACTTGGAGGAAGCCATGAAACACCCACCCGAAGAGCATTCCGTTCTCCGATTTGATGTAATTGATGAGGTAGTAGCAGAAGTGTAAAGCAAAAATCATAATGAGCTATGCTATCCTATTGTTGAGGTGAAGGATGATCATGAGGGTGAACAAGGGGAAATTGTTGAGAATGAATCCCGTGAGATTGGTGAAAAAGAACCTCAATTAGAGGTAAAAAGCAAATTGAAACCTCTTCCATCTCATTTGAAGTATGCATTCCTTGGGGATAATCAAGAGTTTTCAGTCATTATTGCTAGTAAGCTCTCTAGCCAAGAAGAGGAGAAGCTCTTAGAGGTCCTAAGGAAGCACAAGAAAGTAATCGGTTGGAGCTTGGGTGACATTGTGGGAATTGATCCACATATGTGCATGCATCGTATCTTTCTCCAAGAAGGAGCTTGGCCGGTTAGACAACCCCAAAGAAGACTCAACCCAACTATCCCTGATGTGGTGAAAAAGGAAGTCACAAGATTACTTGAAGCAGGTATCATATACCCGATCTCTGATAGTGAATGAGTGAGTCTGGTCCAAGTTGTCCCAAAGAAAATTGGGCATCACCGCCGTCAAGAAGGAAGATGGTGAAGTGGTCAGCACAAGAGTACAAAATGCTTGGCTAGTGTGCATCGATTATAGGAGGTTGAATGCCGCAACGAGGAAAGACCATTACCCCTTGCCATTAATTCACCAGATGTTGGACCGACTTACGGGTAAATCCCATTATTGCTTTCTTGATGGTTTTACTAGGTTCTTCCAGATTCACATTGCTCCTGAGGATCAGGAAAAGACCACATTTACTTGTCCTTTTTGCACCTTTGCTTATAAAAGGATGCCATTTGGGCTATGCAATGCACCCGCCACTTTTCAGCGGTGCATGACAAGTGTCTTTTCTGATCATATGGAGAGTTGTCTAGAAGTCTTTATGGATGACTTCAGTGTGCATGGGACTTCATTTCATAGTTGTTTAGAGAACATGGCCAAGGTCTTAGCTAGGTGTGTTGACACTAACCTTGTTCTAAATTTTGAAAAGTGTCATTTCATGGTAAGACAAGGCATAGTGTTAGGACACGTAGTTTCTGACAAGGGCATTTCTGTGGATCCTACCAAGGTTAATGTCATTATCAGTTTATTTCACCCCTCATCTGTGAGGGAGGTCCATTCCTTTTTGGGGCATGCAGGATTCTATAGGCGTTTTATCAAGAATTTTAGCAAGATTGCATTACCATTGTCATGCCTACTCCAAAAGGCGTGGACTTTGAGTTTGATAGTGCTTGTGCGGAAGCATTTGAGGAGTGACATTAGGATTTTCGCTCGTAAAGAATTTTGTAAAAATATAGTCGCGTTGTGAGTATAGATTCTAAACTAACAGAAAATCCCTTCGTACAAACGTTTTGGTTGTCACAAGTAACAAACCCTTTTAAAATTGATAACTGAGTATTTAAACCTCGGGTCGTCTTCTCAAGGAATTGCAGGGAGGTATGTTCTTATTATTGGTTATGAGTCTTGTAAATTGGGGGTTTTGAAAGTGAGGAAGAAGTATGTTAAATGATAAGTAAAATAAATAAATAACTGTAAAATAAACTCTTGGCAAGATATGAGAAATTGGAAGTCCTATCCTAGTTATCCTTATCAGATGTGATTAGAATTGGGTTTTAATCCCACTTAGTTAACCCTTACTAAAGCAAAGGAAAGTCAAGTGGACTAATTAGTTTGATCCTCAAGTCCTAGTCAATTCATGTGGAAGACTAGCTTTAGAGCGATCTCTATCAATTAGAATCTTCCAATTTCAACCACTGCTGAGTTTGACAACTCAAGAGTTACCAATTAATCAACCAAAGCCAAAAGGGAATAAAATCTACTTGAATGAAAATAATTTGGATAGAGCCTAAGCATCAATAACATAAATTAGAGAAAACAATCATAAGTCTGAAATACCTCAAATTATATTAATTAAAATAAAATCAATCCAAACATGAAGAGTCATAAGCCAAATAGGCAACATCAATAATCAACAATTAAGAGAAGTCGAAATAAAAAGATATCGAACCTGATAGAAAGATGAGATAAAAATATTCCTAAGTTCTAGAAATCCTAATCCTAATCCTAAGAGAGAGAGGAGGGAACCTCTCTCTCTCAAAACTACATCTAAAACTATGAAAAGTGAATTATGAAAAGCATGTTGAGTCTCTGCATGTGTCCTGACTTTAATCTGTGTTTCTGGGCTGAAAACTGGGTTGAAATGCGGCCCAGAATCTCTGCCAGCGACTTTTGTAATTCTGCAGATCGCGCACGTCACGCGTCCGTGACAAATGAATTTTTGTTGGTATAGAATTTATCAAGTGATCAATCGTAGTATAGTCTAAACCAACGCGAAATCCATCATCAAACAAAACTACAATCTATATCCGAGAGTATTAATCTCCCGAGTCGTTCTCCCTTGGAATTGCCAAAGTATGCATCTTATTGATGTAGTAAGCCTTGTTGAGTTCTTTGAAGATTTTAGCAAGTAATGAGAAACAGACAATCAATTATCAAAGGGACTTGACTTAGGGTTGGCATTGGAAATTCTATCTTCATAGCTCATTCAATGTTGACACCTATTAGGCCTTGCTTCATTTAGTTATCCCCTAAGTATAGAGGAAAATCAAATGAAAACAATCAACTTGAGTCACAAGTCCTAGCTTCACCTTATGGGAATCTAGCTTTAGTGCACTCTAAGTCAATTGGCAATCCGTAACTCTCAATCAACTATTGAGATGACTATTCAATTCCTCCCAATATCCAAACCCTATGCCAAGTACGAAAATTCTACTCCATAGCTAGTATTGACATTTTATCAAACATGTAATGAGCAAAAAGGAAAGTCATGGTGAAATGAAGAGAAAAGTAAAATTAGAAATATTGCAACACAAGAAATTAGCAACAAGTATCAAGGAGCAACAATGAGAATCAAAATCTCAAAATATCAATGGAATCCAAAAATCATAGAATTGAATCCTAGATCCAAGGAATGTCAACAATTACAACTACAACTTGAAATTGGAAGAGAAAACCTATTACATGAACAAAGTGAAATGAAGGTTGCAATGGATCTCACCAAGGAATGGGTGAAAATTCAGAATTTTGATGAGGAAGAACCCTAGTAAAAGCTTGAGAGAAGTTGATGAATCCTAGAGAGAAGTTGGAGTTTCTCTCTCTAACAATGTAACTAACTCCAAAAATATCTCAAAAACTAGAAAATGAACTAAGTCCTTTCAACCTTTGCCCCCTTGGTCCTCTTAAGCCTTTTCCCGCCAAAGCACTCCTCAAAAGTTAGGACCTCTAACCAACCCACGCCTAAGTCACGTGACGTTTTTTTTAAAAATCCTTTTCGAACATCGGCGCGTACGCGCAAGGTACGCGTGCGCGCCCTGGATGCGGCTCTGGAGTATGCGCGGAAGCGGAGTGTACGCGTACGCGTCCATGAAGATCCTGGCTTAGCCGCTACTCAAGCCGGCTCGTGGCTTGGCTCTTAGTCTCGGCTTCACGTTGCTCTCATCCACGCGAGCGCGTCAGGTGCGCGCACGCGCCCATGCGGAAATTTCCAAAGCTTCAATTCTCATGCTTCCTTTCCTTGTACCCGTCTTCCTTCTCTTTTCCTGTCCATTCCTACTCTATACCCTGAAACCACTTAGCACACAAGTCACGGCATCGAATGGCATCAAGAGGAGATTAGAGAGGTATCTATTTTAGTGCAAAATAAGCATGTTTTCATTCATGAGACAAGACTAGGAAAGGAATGCAAGTCCTTGTATTTTCATGCAGAAAATGTGTGAAGTCATTGATAAACCCTTTGAAATTAGCACAAGATAAATCCTCAAAATGGGGTTTGTCAACCTCCCCACACTTAGATTCTAGCATGTCCTCATGCTTAGGAAAATGTAAAGAAATACAGAAGACCGAGGGGTCACAAACGCATAGGACTCACGAAATGCAACCTACTTATATGCATGCAACTACAACTAATACTGTTATCTACTTGGTTGGGAACAAATCAGCTTCCTTATGACATATGCAAGCACATGGGACACGATGGTGGTCAATGCATAGAACTTGTCAATTTCTAAGTATCAAATGCAATATACACAATCTTGCATGAGGAATGCTCGCAAGAGCCGGGAATCAAAGGATTGAGCATCGAACCCTCACCGGAAGTATTTGCGCTCTGATTGCTCAGGTGTTTAGGGTTGATTCACTTAATTCTCTCCTAATCATGCTTTCTAAGATTTGCTCTTCTTCTAACAATCAACATGTATCTCATGCATGCATACATCTATCATGAGGTCTTCTGCTTGGGTTGTAATGGGGCTAGGGTCAAGGTAGGACCATATATGGCTAGTGGACTTAGGATTTGAATCTTTGATTAACTTAAACTTTTCCACCTAACCTATATAATGACCTATTCAATTAAGTGCTACTCTAACTACCCATTTCTCACTTTTTTTTTCACATACTCATGTATTTTCTATTCATTTCACGATACTTATGCATTGATCTTATTTGAACTTTTCTTTGGGGCGTTTTGTCCCCTTTATTGCTTTTCTCTTTCTTTCTTTTCTATATTATATTTTTTTCTTTTCTTTTTTTTTCTTTTTCACTTTTATTTCTCTTTTTTTTTTTCATTCTTCTCTCTCTTTTTTTCTCAAACCTTACACAAGAACATCAATGCATAAGGTCTATTCATTTAATCAAGACATGAGTGTATACCCAATTCCTCAATATTTCCAATAACAATGTAAGACTCCCCTTTTATTCACCCAATGTCCCAAGGTTCCCACACTTGAATGATACTCACATACACTAGCCTAAGCTAATCAAAGATCCAAATTAAGGACTTTCATTGTTTTCCGCTTTAAGGCTTGTAATGTGCTAAATTAAAGAACAAGCGGGTTAATCGTAGGCTCAAATTGGTTATCAAGGGGAGATAAAAGGTGGGCTATTTGGGTAAGTGAGCTAATGAAATGATGGCCTCAATCATGTAAATGCATGAATACACAAAATAATGGACATAAAGAATGAAACAAAGCAAAGATTACAATCATAGAAGGAGAATAATGCACACAAGAAGGAAAGTAAGTGGTTATAAGATGTAACCACATCATTAGGCTCAAAACTCACTTGTTTGTGTTCTTATCTCAAAACTATGTTCCAAAATATAATTCTTCATGCAATTTTGGCATCAAAGCATTTAAAATTTTGCAGTGCCCCATGGTTGTCCCAAAGTATTGGTTTCCTAAGAAAGAATTTCATTGTTCCAACCAAGTACTTATCATGTGAATGATGCTAGCTAAAACCTAATCATGGAACCTATCCTAATTTATTCAGATTTTACCTACGGAGATCGATCGGTCGACCTCCCCACACTTAAAACTTAGCACGGTCCTCCGTGCTGTAGGTAAGGCGCAGTGGTTGATCGAGTCCCGACTGTCCCATATCTCCAATGTCATCGCTCTCCCCGCCTGAAGTTGCGGTGGATGTTGAGATATCGGGTTCCTCCATAGGTGGTGTAACTACGCTTAGGAGCTTCTTCATATGAGCATATCGGCGTTGGTTACGCCGTTCATAACGGTCCAGTTTCTTGTGAAGGTCCTCAAGGCATTGGGCGGCTGACTTTTGTGATGTAGATGAAGTGGTAGTGTTGCGAGTTGGTGTGGTTAGTCCGCTGTCCTTGGTAGCTTCCGGAGGCTTGAGGCATCTCTTGGTCGGAATTATATCACCATCAACCGGAATTGAGGCTCTCCTATCTTTAGCCTCTCGGTTGACGCCGGCTTTTGCAACCAATTCTGTCACCAAACTGGGGAATGGTAGATTTCCTTTGGCATGAATGCGCCCCATGGATTGGCGGATGGCATGCGAAACGTTGACCGGTTTCTCGGTTAAGATGCACCATATCAATAAGGCCAACTCGGCAGTGATGGATGACCCATGTGTACTTGGGAGCACATAGTGAGCTAGAATTTGGGCCCATGCCGTGGCTTCTTGAGTGAGGTGGCAGACATCTAAACCCTTGGGTCTTTGCTTGATAGTCCCCCGAATCAAATAGGCGTCGGGTAGAGCAATGACACGGAGGATTGCGCTCCAATCGAATGCGCGGTCATCGCATGTAGCCAAGACTTCCTCATAGGCGTCATATGCATCCGTTGATTGTTCAATCCCAAGGACTTCTTGGATAGTTTCCACTGTGACCGACACTTGCTTTCGGCGCACAAAGATTGATGTGAGAAGGGGGGAGTGGAAGTTGGAGTAGAATTCTACTACCCATGAGAGGTTTGCCTCCTTTGGTTTCCTCAATAGGAACCTCCATTGTCTCTGCTCAATATGTGGCAACACAATCGGACGGAGGTGGGCCGGTAGGACTAGGAGGGGTTCCGGATGATAGTTTCTTTCGATCATTCTTGAGTAAACAAGTTCGCAGCAGCGGTTGGGGAACTTGTTCGAATCCTTAGGAGGGTTATCCTTCTCTAGAACATCAATGGGGCCCTTAGTCTTCTTCAAGAGTGGCTTGGCCGTTTGCTCTTGGTGCGCTTTGTTGGGAGTTGGCTTCTTGGGAGCTTTCCCTTTGTTCTTCTTGATAACCATCCTGTGAAAGTAAAGAAGGGAAAACATCAAATCCAAGTAAGTGGAAGTAAATGTGTTTATGCGATGAAAAGTTATGCCATAGAATATGGGTATCGTTGTCACATGACAGCTGCAACATGTAACTAAGATAACATGAGAAGAGCAAGGCAAATCATTTTCATATGGTGTAAGGGTGATTTATGCATGCAAGTAGGGAGCATGAGAAGCATATACCCTTAAGGGCCACACATGGAAAGCAAGTTAAGAAAATGTGAGTGAATGGATTGGGGGAAATGGGGATGCGCCTAAAAGTGATAAGTTGAGAGGCAATTTAGTCAAAGTGGGTGCAAAAGTCAAGTATGCCTTTCATCGAACACTTGGTGTGCATCCTGTTGTAGTGTGTGAGTAGAAGGTGGTGAAAGCAATGTAGTAAGTCACAATCCACTATTAATGATTATAGGGCACAGTGATTGTAAGAAGAACAAGCAACACAACTCATCTACTAATGCAAGTGAAGTGGAGACCTAAATGCCCATGAAGAGTTAGTTTGAAGGAGAGGGAAAGGGAAAAGAAAACAAGAACAAAAACCTCCTAAAGAAGTAACTAAAATGAAAGAAGAAAGAAGCTAACTAAATGAATGTGAAATTAAAGGAATAAGAACACAAGAGATGGTATCTTAGTATAGTACCTTGTGAGATGAAGAGAATAGGAGAGGAGGTTGTGGTGTGGGTTGAGGAGGGGTGGTAGAGAAGGTAGTGAGTGGTAGAAGGTAGTGTGGGGAGGGAAGGGTGAAAGAAAGAGTGTGCCCCTCTTTGAAGTTGGATGTGTAGTAGAAGGTATGAGAGGGGGGAAAAGGTGAAGTGAAAGTGAAGGGGTGAGTGTGCCTCCTTTTGTATTGGCACCGATCATCCGCGCGTGCGCGCGCAGTGCGCGCTCGCGCAGCGAGGCGAGGTGGAGAGGGACGCGCGCGCGCACACGTTGCGCGGGCGCGTCCATGTGCTTGGGCTGGGGGAACAAGGGAGGCACAGGGGTGGCACAACTCTCTGGACGCAGTACCAGAAGTTGCTGCAGGACCTTCGGCGCGCGCGCGCACAGTACGCGCACGCGCCAACGCGGTTGTGCCCCAAGCATGAGAGGGGCCCAGAGGGGGCTCAACTCTCTGTGAAATGGCTCAGAGAGGAGTGCATGATTAAAGGGCGCGTGCGCGGCTATGGCGTGCGCGCGCGTCTTGTGCTCGCAGTGTGTGGACGCGTGCGCGTCCAGTGCGCGCACGCGGCAAGGGTTTTGGGCTTGTGGCTTGGTAGGGGCCTGAGAGCGGCCTAACTCTCTGGAACATGTACCAGGATTGCAGCAGGGCAATCGGCGCGGACGCGCACAATACGCTTGCGCGTCGATTGGCAGATTTCGCCCAAGTGCGCGGACGCGCCATATGCGCGTGCGCGCGATATTCATGTGCCTCAGGCATGGTCCTGGCATGGTATGGGCGCAACTCTCGGGTAGATGTATGGAGGGCTGTTAGTCGCAATCCACGCGTCCGCGCATGGTGCGCGTTCGCGTGGGGGACCTTCGAGTGCCTTAAGGACGCGTACGCGCCAGGCGCGCACACGCGCAGAGGGGGGTTGCTTTTCCTAATTGTGCATGTGTCTATACCACTTTTGACATTACAACTTCCCTTTTCCACACAGTTGCCTAAGCACTATATCAGGGCATTTGACTTGGCAAATCAGCAATGAATTGAACAAATGATGGAGAATTGACAATAAAATCTATCTAACAAATATGAAGTCAAGTGTCTATGTACAAAGCTCAAAGGAAGATCTTACCATGGTGGGGTGTCTCCCACCTATCACTTTTGTTTAACGTCCTTAAGTTGGACTTCCAGTAGCTCATTGTGCTTGTTCGAGAGTTGCATCCCTCAAGAGGAACACTTCAAATTCCTTGGAGTTCTTTCTTTGCTCACCATGATACAATTTGAGACGGTGTCCGTTTACCTTGAAGATGTCCGGGCTTGTTGGGTGGCGCAAGTGGTAGACCCCATAAGGTTCTACTTTCTCCACTTGGTAGGGTCCATCCCACCTTGATCTTAGCTTTCCGGGTAGTAGTCTCAACCTTGAATTGTAGAGAAGGACTAGGTCACCGGGTCGGAACTCTCGTCTCCTAATATTCTTGTCATGGATGGCCTTCAACTTTTCCTTATAGAGCCTAGCGTTGTCGTAAGCTTCTAGTCTTAAACATTCCAATTCTGCCAATTGAAGCTTTCTCTCTATTCCGGCTCCATTCAAGCTCATATTACACTCCTTCACGGCCCAATAGGCTTTGTGCTCAATCTCCACCGATAAGTGACATGCTTTACCATATACAAGCCGGAAGGGGCTCATGCCGATCGGTGTCTTGTAAGCCGTTCGATAAGCTCACAGTGCATCGGAGAGTTTAGTGCTCCAATCTTTCCTATTCGGCTTCACAACTCTTTCTAAGACATGCTTGATCTCCCGGTTAGAGACTTCGGCTTGGCCGTTTGTCTGAGGGTGGTAAGCCGTGGCGACTTTGTGGATGATACCATATTTTCTCATGAGGCCGTCTATTTTTTTGTTGCAAAAGTGTGATCCTTGGTCACTTATGATTGCTCTTGGGGCACCAAAACGGCAAATGATATTATTCCTCACAAAAGAGTACACAACATTAGCGTCATCCGTTCGGGTGGGGATTGCCTCCACCCATTTTGACACATAATCAACGGCTAACAAGATGTAGAGAAAGCCGTTTGAATTTGGAAACGGTCCCATGAAGTCGATTCCCCACACGTCAAAGATTTCACAAAAAAGCATATTTTGTTGGGGAATTTCGTCCTTCTTGGAAATATCTCCAAACCTAATACATTGGGGGCAAGATTTGCAATAGAGAGAAGCATCTTTGAGAAGAGTTGGCCACCAAAATCCGCAATCAAGGACCTTTCTTGCCGTTCTTTGGGGCCCATAGTGACCACCTCCTTCGGAAGCATGGCAAGCATCCAAGATTGCTTGGAATTCGGTTTGGGGTATGCACCGTCGCACTATTTGGTCCGCTCCACACCTCCACAAATAGGGATCATCCCAAATATAGTATTTGGATTCGCTTTTCAGCTTATCCTTTTTGTTTTTGTCAAGATTAGGAGGGAAAGTGCGTGAAACCAAATAGTTTGCTATTGGGGCGTACCAAGGAACCACTTCCGAGATTGCGTGCAAGGTATCTAAAGGAAAGGAGTCATTGATGGGAGTGGTGTCGCCCTTTGTGTGTTCAAGGCGGCTTAAATGGTCCGCCACTAGATTTTGGGAACCACTCCTATCTTTGATCTCCAAATCAAATTCTTGTAACAAAAGCACCCAACGAATTAATCTCGGTTTTGATTCCTTTTTTGCCAACAAGTACTTTAGTGCCGCATGATCCGAGTACACTACAACCTTGGAACCAAGAAGATAAGCTCGGAACTTGTCCAAAGCAAAAACAATAGCTAGTAGTTCCTTTTCGGTAGTAGTGTAGTTGGATTGGGCTCCATCTAATGTTTTGGAAGCATAAGCTATGACATAGGGAATCTTACCCTCGCGTTGTGCTAATGCGGCTCCTATCGCATAGTTCGAAGTATCACACATGATTTCAAAAGGTTGAGTCCAATTGGGGCCTCGTACTATAGGAGCTTGTGTCAATGCTACTTTGAGTTTGTCATATGCTTCCATACATTCTTTGCTTAGCTCAAATTCGATGTCTTTTTGTAGTAATCGAGAGAGAGGTAGGGCCACCTTGCTAAAGTCTTTGATGAATCTCCGGTAAAATCCTACATGTCCAAGAAAAGAACGGACTTCCCTCTCGGAGGAGGGGTAAGGTAAACTAGATATGACATTTATCTTTGCCGGATCTACGGAGATGCCTTCCTTTGATACTATGTGTCCCAAAACAATTCCTTGTTTGACCATGAAATGACATTTTTCAAAATTTAAAACAAGGTTTGTTTTGGTGCATCTCTCCAAGACTTTTTCAAGGTTACCTAAACAATGCTCAAATGAATCACCATACACACTAAAATCATCCATGAAAACTTCCATTGATTGCTCTAGAAAATCCGCAAATAGGCTCATCATGCATCTTTGGAACGTTGCCGGTGCATTGCATAGGCCGAATGGCATACGCTTGTAAGCATACGTCCCAAAGGGGCAAGTAAATGTGGTTTTTTCTTGGTCTTCTAGAGCAATATGAATTTGGAAGTATCCGGAGTAGCCATCAAGAAAACAATAATATGATTTACCGGCTAATCGATCAAGCATTTGATCAATAAATGGTAGTGGAAAATGATCCTTTCTTGTGGCCGCATTCAATCTCCGGTAGTCTATGCATACTCTCCAAGAATTTTGCACTCTTGTTGCTATAAGTTCACCACTTTCGTTTTTGATTGTTGTCACTCCGGACTTTTTGGGCACTACTTGGACCGGGCTTACCCATTCGCTATCCGAGATAGGATAGATGATGTCCGCTTCAAGTAGCTTAGTGACTTCTTTCTTTACTACCTCAAGGATGGTTGGATTAAGTCTCCTTTGAGGTTGCCGGACCGGTCTTGCTCCTTCTTCAAGGAATATGCGGTGCTCGCATACTTTGGGGCTTATTCCCACTAGATCCGCCAAACTCCATCCGATTGCCTTTTTGTTTTTTCTCAATACATTCAGCAATTTCTCTTCTTGTTGAGGGGTTAGCTCTTGTGCAATTATCACGGGTAGCTCTTGGGCTTCATCAAGGTAGTGGCTTCAATTCCATCTTTTTATTTTTCTTGGAGGTTTGAGTTTCCGGATGAGTTGCAGGATGTGTGGTGTTTAGTTCGCTTGACTTTTCATTTGCTTCTTCAACCCTATACTTCTCATCTAACCTTGCTAGATGTACTTCGGCCACTATGTTATCGATTTGATCACACCGAAATAAAGAATGGTCCTCCGGTGGATGCTTCATTGCTTCCTCTAGGCTAAAGCTTACAATTCTCCCATCTATTTCAAATGAGTAGTTCCCCGAGTAAGCATCAAGTTTAAATCTAGAGGTCCTCAAGAATGGTCTTCCAAGTAGGATGGACGATGCTCTCTCGGTTTCGCTTGATGGCATTTCAAGGACATAGAAGTCAATGGGGAATATCAACCCTTTTATATTCACCAATACATCTTCCGCAACACCCGCTACGGTTATTATGCTTTTATCCGCTAGGACAAATCTTGCCGTCGACCGTTTTAGTGGTGGTAAGTTCAATACCCGGTAGACGGATAGTGGCATGATGCTAACACATGCTCCAAGGTCGCACATACAATCTCTAAATTGAACTCCATTGACCGTGCAAGTGACCATACAAGGACCTGGATCATCACACTTCTCGGGTAGCGTTCCCATTAAAGCGGAAATAGAACTCCCCAATGGGATGGTTTCCAATTCAAGAATTCTGTCCTTATGTATGCATAAGTCTTTGAGAAATTTAGCATATCTAGGAACTTGATGGATAGCATCAAGGAGGGGGATGGTTACCTCAACTTTCTTGAACACTTCCACCATTTTGGGGTCAAGTTCTATGCGCTTTTTAGCTTTCTTTGCAAGTGTTGGGAATGGAAGTGGTTGAGCAACTTCTTCTTCCAAGGTTCTTTTGGCTTTGGTTGTCTCTCTTGTTAGTTGGACCTCATCCTCAACTATGGCTTGTGGTGTCTCCTCTTCCACTACCTCTTCTATGTCTATTCTCTCCTCTTCTTGAGCAGTTGTGATAGGGCTTGAATCCTTTGCTTCCTTCCCTTTTAGTTGCGTACCGGATCTAAGGGTGATGGCATTAATGCCCCCCTTTGGATTTGGTTGAGGTTGAGAGGGAATGACACTTTGGATCGGGGGTTGAGGAGTAGAAGTTAATGGTGTATCCATGCGTGCAAGAAGAGCTTGTAGTGTAGAGGTGAGGCCGGTGAGGCCGGAAGCAAGTGTGTTTTGTAGTTCCTGTTGACCTTGGATAATGGTTCGGAGTGTTTCGTCTTGGTTAGAAGGGGTGGTTGCATATGTGAGTTGAGGAGCTTGTGATTGGTTGGGTGGTGGTCTTTGATGTGGTGGTTGATAGGTTTGGTAGTTTCTTTGTGGGTTTTGTTGGTTGTATGGTTGATTTTGTGAGTTGTATGGTCGGTTTTGTGAGAAGTTACCCCATCTTTGACCTCCTCCATTATTGTTGTTGTTGTCCCTATTCCCTTGTTGATGGTTGTCTCTCCAATTTTTGGTTGTTGTATCCACTTCCTTGGTTGTGGCTTCCTCCTCCTTGATAAGAGTGCCCTTGGTTAGGATTACCGCCTTGGTAGTATCCTTGATTGGGGCGATCATAGAAATTGTGGGTAGCCGCCAAGGTATTGTCTCTTGAAGGCTTGGGCACTCATCCGTGTAGTGAGAGTAGCAAGAGCAAATGCCACATACTCTTTGAGGGACCAATTGTTGGTTGTGTTGTTGAGGTGGTGGAGGGTGTTGTTGGTATGATTGAGGTTGTGATTGTTGTTGGTTCAATTGGAGTTGTTTCAAGATGGATGTCATCTCATTCAAGGATTGAGTTAGAGCGGTGGTTTCACTACTAGTTGATACCTCATTCACGGTCCTTGAACGATTGACTCTTCGCCTCATATGTTGATTGGATTCGGCCAGGTCAATAATAAGTTGCCATGCCTCCTCCGCGGTTTTATATTTGGACAAAGAACCATTGCTAGAAGTGTCCAAGAGGGTTCTATCTTGCTCTCGCATCCCTTGACATATGTATCCAAGCAATACTTGAGTGTCAAGCATGTGATTGGGGCATGCATCTAGTAGCTTACGAAACCATTCCCAATACTCATAGAGTGGTTCCGTCTCACCTTGCACAATACAAGACATTTCCTTCCTTAGCCTATCCATCTTCTCCGGAGGTAGGAATTTATCCAAGAATCCCCTTCTAAGTAAGTCCCAATCGGAGGTAACTTCACTAGAGAGGGTGTAGAACCATTCTTTAGCCTTGTCCTCAAGAGAGAAAGGGAAAGCAAACAACCATATAGCAACTTCATCGGACCCTTCCCGTCTAGTAGTTGAACATATGCGATGGAAGTCCTTGAGATGTCGAATAGGATCTTGTGCGGGAAGCCCATGAAACTTAGGTAGGAGGTTGATCAAAGCGGTCTTCAATTCAAAGTTAGCATTCAAGTTGGGGTGAGTTACGTGAAGGGGTTGAAGGACATAATCCGGTGCACCCGCTTCCTTGATGGTAACTCTCCTCGGAGCATCCATGGTATTAGTACCTAAAACAAAAGAAGATTTGTTAGTGAGATTGGTGGGAGTAGGATTAATGCCTTCGTTGAGTGACAGTTCAATGTTCACTTTTAGTAAGGTGGTTGAGGTGGTGAAAACCTCTTCCCCTTTTCCAAACTTAAGCCGCCTCCGAGCTTGTCTAATATGAAACAAAGTTCGTTCTATTTCCGGATCAATAGGGACTAAGCTCGGATTCGGTTGTGAACGCGTCATACAATGAAGGGGGAATGAAATTCATTGTAACAAATGAAGGGTTAGTCACTTGAATTATTCACAATGAGGTGCAACTATGTACATATACACATGCTTAATCCAAACAATAACATGGCACACTAAGCAAATTCCCCGGCAACGGCGCCATTTTGACAAATGAATTTTTGTTGGTATAGAATTTATCAAGTGATCAATCGTAGTATAGTCTAAACCAACGCGAAATCCATCATCAAACAAAACTACAATCTATATCCGAGAGTATTAATCTCCCGAGTCGTTCTCCCTTGGAATTGCCAAAGTATGCATCTTATTGATGTAGTAAGCCTTGTTGAGTTCTTTGAAGATTTTAGCAAGTAATGAGAAATAGACAATCAATTATCAAAGGGACTTGACTTAGGGTTGGCATTGGAAATTCTATCCTCATAGCTCATTCAATGTTGACACCTATTAGGCCTTGCTTCATTTAGTTATCCCCTAAGTATAGAGGAAAATCAAATGAAAACAATCAACTTGAGTCACAAGTCCTAGCTTCACCTTATGGGAATCTAGCTTTAGTGCACTCTAAGTCAATTGGCAATCCCTAACTCTCAATCAACTATTGAGATGACTATTCAATTCCTCCCAATATCCAAACCCTATGCCAAGTACGAAAATTCTACTCCATAGCTACTATTGACATTTTATCAAACATGTAATGAGCAAAAAGGAAAGTCATGGTGAAATGAAGAGAAAAGTAAAATTAGAAATATTGCAACACAAGAAATTAGCAACAAGTATCAAGGAGCAACAATGAGAATCAAAATCTCAAAATATCAATGGAATCCAAAAATCATAGAATTGAATCCTAGATCCAAGGAATGTCAACAATTACAACTACAACTTGAAATTGGAAGAGAAAACCTATTACATGAACAAAGTGAAATGAAGGTTGCAATGGATCTCACCAAGGAATGGGTGAAAATTCAGAATTTTGATGAGGAAGAACCCTAGTAAAAGCTTGAGAGAAGTTGATGAATCCTAGAGAGAAGTTGGAGTTTCTCTCTCTAACAATGTAACTAACTCCAAAAATATCTCAAAAACTAGAAAATGAACTAAGTCCTTTCAACCTTTGCCCCCTTGGTCCTCTTAAGCCTTTTCCCGCCAAAGCACTCCTCAAACGTTAGGACCTCTAACCAACCCACGCCTAAGTCACGTGACTTTTTTTTTAAAAATCCTTTTCGAACATCGGCGCGTACGCGCAAGGTACGCGTGCGCGCCCTGGATGCGGCTCTGGAGTATGCGCGGAAGCGGAGTGTACGCGTACGCATCCATGAGGATCCTGGCTTAGCCGCTACTCAAGCCGGCTCGTGGCTTGGCTCTTAGTCTCGGCTTCACATTGCTCTCATCCGCGCGAGCGCGTCAGGTGCGCGCACGCGCCCATGCAGAAATTTCCAAAGCTTCAATTCTCATGCTTCCTTTCCATGTACCCGTCTTCCTTCTCTTTTCCTGTCCATTCCTACTCTATACCCTGAAACCACTTAGCACACAAGTCACGGCATCGAATGGCATCAAGAGGAGATTAGAGAGGTATCTATTTTAGTGCAAAATAAGCATGTTTTCATTCATGAGACAAGACTAGGAAAGGAATGCAAGTCCTTGTATTTTCATGCAGAAAATGTGTGAAGTCATTGATAAACCCTTTGAAATTAGCACAAGATAAATCCTCAAAATGGGGTTTGTCAGTCCGCATCGTCCACGCGATCGCATCACTCAGCGTTTTTTGTACCACGCGTGCGCGTCGTCCACTGGTGCACGAAATTGTGATCACTACTTTTCGCAACTCAATTAATCCCCGGTGATGAACCCAAAAACTTGGTGTTCAATACCATGGCATAAACACAACTTCGCACAACTAACCAGCAAGTGTACTGGGTCGTCCAAGTAATAAACCTTACGCGAGTAAGGGTCGATCCCACAGAGATTGTTGGTATGAAGCAAGCTATGGTCACCTTGTAAATCTTAGTCAGGCAAACTCAAATGGTTATGGATGATGAATAAAACATAAAGATAAAGATAGAGATACTTATGTAATTCATTGGTGGGAATTTCAGATAAGCGTATGAAGATGCTTGGTCCCTTCCGTCTCTCTGCTTTCCTACTATCTTCATCCAATCCTTCTTACTCCTTTCCATGGCAAGCTTATGCAAGGGTTTCACCGTTGTCAGTGGCTACCTCCCATCCTCTCAGTGGAAATGTTCAACGCACCCTGTCACGGCACGGCTATCCATCTGTCGGTTCTCAATCAGGCCGGAATAGAATCCAGTGATTCTTTTGCGTCTGTCACTAACGCCCCGCCCTCAGGAGTTTGAAGCTCGTCACAGTCATTCAATCATTGAATCCTACTCAGAATACCACAGACAAGGTTAGACCTTCCAGATTCTCTTGAATGCCGCCATCAGTTCTAGCCTATACCACGAAGACTCTGATCTCACGGAATGGCTGGCTCGGTTGTCAGGCGAGCGCTCGGTTGTCAGGCGATCAACCATGCATCGTGTATCAGGAATCCAAGAGATATTCACCCAATCTAAGGTAGAATGGAGGTGGTTGTCAGGCACACGTTCATAGGTGAGAATGATGATGAGTGTCACGGATCATCACATTCATCAAGTTGAAGAACAAGTGATATCTTAGAACAAGAACAAGCGGAATTGAATAGAAGAACAATAGTAATTGCATTAATACTCGAGGTACAGCAGAGCTCCACACCTTAATCTATGGTGTGTAGAAACTCCACCGTTGAAAATACATAAGAACAAGGTCTAGGCATGGCCGAATGGCCAGCCTCCCAATGATCTAGGATAGCATCAAAACAAAGATAACTACCCCGATGAAAATACAATAGTAAAAGGTCCTATATATAGAGAACTAGTAGCCTAGGGTTTACAGAGATGAGTAAATGACATAAAAATCTACTTCCGGGCCCACTTGGTGTGTGCTTGGGCTGAGCATTGAAGCATTTTCGTGTAGAGACTTCTCTTGGAGTTAAACGCCAGCTTTGGTGCCAGTTTGGGCGTTTAACTCCCATCTTTGTGCCAGTTCCGGCGTTTAACGCTGGGAATTCTGAGGGTGACTTTGAACGCTGGTTTGGGCCATCAAATCTTGGGAAAGGTATGAACTATCATATATTGCTGGAAAGCCCAGGATGTCTACTTTCAACGCCATTAAGAGCGTGCCAATTGGGCTTCTGTAGCTCCAGAAAATCCACTTCGAGTGCAGGGAGGTCAGAATCCAACAGCATCTGCAGTCCTTTTTAGTCTCTGAATCAGATTTTTGCTCAGGTCCCTCAATTTCAGCCAGAAAATACCTGAAATCACAGAAAAACACACAAACTCATAGTAAAGTCCAGAAAAGTGAATTTTAACTAAAAACTAATAAAAATATACTAAAAACTAACTAGATCATACTAAAAACATACTAAAAATAATGCCAGAAAGCGTATAAATTATCCGCTCATCACAACACCAAACTTAAATTGTTGCTTGTCCCCAAGCAACTGAAAATCAAAGTAGGATAAAAAGAAGAGAATATGCAATGAATTCCAAAAACATCTATGAAGATCAGTATTAATTAGATGAGCGGAACTTTTAGCTTCTTGCCTCTGAACAGTTTTGGCATCTCACTCTATCCTTTGAAATTCAGAATGGTTGGCTTCTTTAGGAACTCAGAATCCAGATAGTGTCATTGATTTTCCTAGTTAAGTATGATGATTCTTGAACACAGCTATATTGAGTCTTGGCCGTGGCCCAAAGCACTCTGTCTTCCAGTATTACCACCGGATACATACACGCCACAGACACATAATTGGGTGAACCTTTTCAGATTGTGACTTAGCTTTGCTAGAGTCCCCAATTAGAGGTGTCCAGGGTTCTTAAGCACACTCTTTTTGCCTTGGATCACAACTTTATTTCTTTCTTTTTCTCTTTCTCTTTTTTTTCGTTTTTTTTCTTTTCTCCCTTTTTTTTTCGTTTTTTTCTCTTTTTTTTTGTATTCACTGCTTTTTCTTTGCTTCAAGAATCATTTTAATGATTTTTCAGATCCTCAGTAACATGTCTCCTTTTTCATCATTCTTTCAAGAGCCAACATTCATGAACCACAAATTCAAAAGACATATGCACTGTTTAAGCATACATTCAGAAGACAAAAGTATTGCCACCACATCAAAATAATTAAATTGTTATAAAATTCAAAATTCATGCAATTCTTCTCTTTTTCAATTAAGAACATTTTTCATTCAAGAGAGGTGATGGATTCATAGGATATTCATAACTTTAAGGCATAGACACTAAGACACTAATGATCACAAGACACAAACATAGATAAACATAAGCATGATTTTTTCGAAAAACAGAAAAATAAAGAACAAGGAAATTAAAGAACGGGTCCACCTTAGTGATGGCGGCTTGTTCTTCCTCTTGAAGATCCTATGGAGTGCTTGAGCTCCTCAATGTCTCTTCCTTGTCTTTGTTGCTCCTCTCTCATGATTATTTGATCTTCTCTAATTTCATGGAGGAGGACAGAGTGTTCTTGGTGCTCCACCCTTAGTTGTCCTATGTTGGAGCTCAACTCTCCTAGGGAGGTGTTTAGTTGCTCCCAATAGTTTTGTGGAGGAAAGTGCATCCCTTGAGGCATCTCAGGGATTTGATGATGAGAGGGATCTCTTGTTTGCTCCATCCTCTTCTTAGTGATGGGCTTGTCCTCATCAATGGGGATGTCTCCCTCTATGTCAACTCCAACTGAATAACAGAGGTGACAAATGAGATGAGGAAAGGCTAACCTTGCCAAGGTAGAGGACTTGTCCGCCACCTTATAAAGTTCTTGGGCTATAACCTCATGAACTTCTATTTCTTCTCCAATCATGATGCTATGAATCATGATAGCCCGGTCTATAGTAACCTCGGATCGGTTGCTAGTGGGAATGATTGAGCGTTGGATGAACTCCAACCATCCCCTAGCCACGGGTTTGAGGTCATGCCTTCTCAGTTGAACTGGCTTCCCTCTTGAATCTCTCTTCCATTGGGTGCCCTCTTCACAAATGACTGTGAGGACTTGGTCCAACCTTTGATCAAAGTTGACCCTTCTAGTGTAAGGATGTTCATCTCCTTGCATCATGGGCAAGTTGAATGCCAACCTTACATTTTCCGGACTAAAATCCAAGTATTTCCCCCGAACCATAGTAAGCCAATTCTTTGGATCCGGGTTCACACTTTGATCATGGTTCTTGGTGATCCATGCATTGGCATAGAACTCTTGAACCATTAAAATTCTGACTTGTTGAATGGGGTTGGTAAGAACTTCCCAACCTCTTCTTCGGATCTCATGTCGGATCTCCGGATATTCACTCTTTTTGAGTGAAAAAGGGACCTCGGGGATCACCTTCTTCAAGGCCACAACTTCATAGAAGTGGTCTTGATGCACCCTTGAGATGAATCTCTCCATCTCCCATGACTCGGAGGTAGAAGCTTTTGCTTTTCCCTTTCCTCTTTCTAGAGGTTTCTCCGGCCTTGGATGCCATAAATGGTTATGGAAAAATAAAAAGCAATGCTTTTACCACACCAAACTTAAAAGGTT